>NC_142190.1:1740000-2040000 GCF_026936395.1 Plectropomus leopardus | reverse complement strand
GTGTTTTTCTACATACATGTGTCTCAGCACACACACTAACCGTGTGCAAAAGTGCAGGATGTTTCATGTTTCTTTATCGATCTTGAGTTTCTCTAATAACACATATAACCTCATGGCATCTTTTTTTCTGGTGAAATAATGTTCAGGTAAACTGCTCTAGATTTTCTACACTTCAGATTAGCACAAAAAAATCCAAATCTGTTTCTGGAGCGTCTCATAAAAACTCACAAATATCTACAAACAGGGAGACAAAGAGCTTCATCTGTGCTCTTTCCGTTTTGAGTTATGTAACTCTTGTTAAGGCATCATGGCAGTGATAAAAGCCAGAGCTCCTGCAGAGCAGTGATACTCAAGTTACGGTCCACGGGCCAAATCTGGACCCCCGACTGTTTTCTAATTCACAATAAAAATAAAGTGATTCAAACTGGGAATTGTTTTTGTACTTTTAGTCTCCATCAGGAGGCAGAGAGCATAAAACAGCATCGAAATAGAGCTTGTTTATATATTTTTTAAAAAAGGGCCAGTGGAGGATCCCTCACACCCCTCACAGATGTCCTCACTCAGACCATAATGTCCTAAAATCCTTTAAACATCCTAAAAGCCCAGAAATAATGTAAAATCCTAGAAATGTCCTAAAAACATCGACATGTCCAAAAACTTAGAAAGCTCCTTAACTTCTATAACTGTCCTAAAATCCTTAAAACATCCTCAAATTCGAGAAATGTACCAAAATCCTCGAAATGTTCTAAAATCATAGAAATCTACTACAATCCTACAACTTTCCTAAAATCCTAGAAACGTCCTAAAATTTTAAAAAATGTCCTAAAATCCTCAAAATGTCTTAAAATCCTAGAAATGTTTAAGCTCTAGAACATCCTTGAAAAACTAGAAATGTCCTTGAGTCCTTGTAACATCCCTAAAGTCCTAGACGTATCCTAAAATCCTAAAAACATCAAAAAATCCTTCAAACATGTATGCGGCTGCTGCGATTGGCCCCTGGCCTCCTGTCATTTTGCTCGAGTGGCCCCTGAGCGAAACAAGCGGAGTATCGCTGCTCTTTTCGGCCCGCTCGTCTTCAGCCTGGTGATTGTTTCAGTGACCTTGCTCAGTCAGGAGTGGAGAGCAAATCTCCATCAATTATGAATCTATCTGGACGTGAATAATTCATCGGAGACGTTCGGTATGATGAAATTATGCAATTTCGGGCGTTACGACGCACACAGTGCAGCAACGGCCCTAAATCTCTGTGCACATGACACCCAACACACATATCAGCTGCCTTATCAGTTTTTCCCTGACTCATGAAGGAACACTGGGAACCTCAACCTCAGCATGCTGTCCGAAACTTAGAGTAACTTTGTGGCAAAAACAGGCGAATCTGATGGACGCATTAATGCTGCGAACATGACCTGAGTGGTTACATCGCAGCCTGGACCGCTGCCGTTTGCTCAATGTTGGGACAATATACGTTTATTTTGCTTTTTGACACAAAAAACATGCGATACTAGGGTCCATTCCAATTTGAATGCTATTTCATCCTGATTGGTGCTCTGTGATTAACCCTTTGAAACCTGAGCAAATTGGCTTGATTTCTTTCAAAAGCATGGGAACAACACAGCAAGCTACAAAAGAAGATATGACCCATGGAAAAAAAAAATTAAGGCAAAAAAGGAGTGAAAATAACAAACAAATAAGGCAAACAAGATTTGGTGGGGGAAAAAATTAAAGAAACCCTATATAATTCTTTTCCCCTTCTTTTCCCTAAATATATCTTTAAAAAATTAAATTAAAATAAAAGAATTAATAAATAATAATAATAATAATAATAATAATAATAATAATAATAATAATAATAATAATAAATAACTACATTTAGTAAAATACATAAATAAATAATAAAATAATTCATAAAAAGTACAAGAAAATTACTTGAATTTTTTAAGGCAAAAAGGAAGAAAAACAACATTTGGTAAAATTATTTAACATTATTTTAAATACATGTAAGTATAGTCATTATAAATATAGTTTTTCCTTAGCCTTATATTTTTTTCCCTCGACCTTTTCCCTAGCTATTTTAAAAATAATTTTAAAAATAAACTCATGTCTTGCCGTTTGTGGAGCATATGTTGCAGAGTTGCTCATTGCCTTTTTCCATGTTTCTGAAAGAAATCAAAGATTTTTGCTCAGCGTTAAAAGGTTTAAATTCTTGTGAAAGGCGTCTGAAAGCAGCACAAGGAAAGAGATGTGGATCCAGGTTTCAGAGGGTTAAAGGACGCTTTAGCTCCAGTTTGCATGGCGTCAGTGCGCAGAGAGCAGACGGCCTGATGGGGGCGCCGCTCTGAAACGTCAGACTGTAAAGCAGAAGTGATGCGGGGTCTTGTCTGCCGCAGGCCGCCTGCATCACTCTCTGACGTTTCACTCGCTCTCTTTCGCATCAACGACCATCAGATGAATAATTTAACACAAGATACCAAAACATTCAGACGCTGAGCTTTCCCCCTCAGTTATTATCCTCCTGTCTGCAGACTAACGACACACAGCGGCTTCAGGACGCCACTTTTATAGAGAGGAAGGCCTCCGCTGTCATGTGACAGCATGCAATTATACTGTTTGGAACTTTAACCCTTTAAAACCTGAGAAACATGGCCTTATTCTTTCCAGCAATGAGTGACTTTGCAAGATATTACCTGAAAAAATTGGCAAAAAAAACATTTTTTCTTTCAAATTACAATAAAATAAAAAAAGAAAAAAATGACTTAAAAAATGACACATTTTTTGTGACATTTCTTGCCATTTTGCTTATTGTTTTTATTAATGTTTTTAAAATAAAGCAGACCAATTTGGGTTTCAAATGATTAATAATTCATTAATATAATATATTAATGATTGCTTAAATACTGGAGGGACTTTACAAGAAACAGCCCAAAAATGTGTCTCAAAAAAAAAAAAGAAATGAATAAAAACTTACATGAAAATCGCCTGAAAATAAGCAAAAATTAATAAAATAAAACAAAATAAAATAAAAAATAAAAAAATGGCCTCAAGAAAGTGGTAAAAAAAAGTTTTTCCTATAACATAATTTTAACTATATAAAAATTAAGAGAATTATAAATATAGTTTTCTGGATGGTTATCCATCCCTGCTATTTTTCAGATTTTTTTCTTTTGTCACCTTTTACTAATATTTTGCAGTTTGCAGGACATTTCTTTTTTTTTTTTTAAAGAGATCAACTGAATTTGCAGAGGTCTCAAAAGGTTTCAGTGAAAGAAATAAAATTGATGTTGAACCAGGTTTCAAAGGGTCAAATAAAGAAGAGACTCAATTAGTTGTTTGTTCTTTATTCTGTTTGCAGAAACAGTCGACATCCAGGACAGCCTCACAGCGCGCAGCTGGATTTAGTGCGTCTGCAGAGGCGACTTGAAGAGGATTTACTCAGCAGAACAGAGAAAGGTGTGTGTGTGTGTGTGTGTGTGTGTGTGTGTGTGTGTGTGTGTGTGGTTAAACTCTACGTTCAGAGGAAGAGTGTAATCACGGCAGAGAGAGCATATGGCAGCGCTGCAGATGTGTTTACTCAGCGCGCTCAGCTGGAGTCGAGTCATAACCAGAGACGGAGAGCAGCAGTCCCCTCTGCTCCTATTTTAATGTGTTTTTGTGTGTGTGTGTGTGTGTGTGTGTGTGTGTGTGTGTGTGTGTGTGTGTGTGTGTGAGAGACGCTGCTTCTCTTTACTTCTTCACCACGCCGCCCTTGTTGTCCACGTTGACAGGTATCGTGGTCTCCGAGCTCTCGATGGCCGGTCTGATCAGAGGAGCCTCCACGGTCAGGACGCCCTCAGGGGACAGAGAGGAGGACACCTTCTCCACGTTGGCCGAGGACGGGAGGCTGGAGGACACGATCGGGTTATTAGTCAAAGAAATCACAATAAAATAAAATGACAACGAAGAGCTTCAGTGTCACAACTCGAATACAGACTGATGGAGACATTAACCCTTTAAAACCTGGATCAACATTAGTAAAAGAAAGAAAATCTTTTTTTTTTGGGCAATGTGCAAGAGATGTCTCGCACATGGCAAGAAATTAGACAAAATGTAACAAGATTATAATATTAATTATTTATCATTATTATTATTATAAATCCAAAATAAATTATTCATCATTATTGTCTTTGTTGTGTCGTCATCCTCATCATCATCATGATTATTATTATTATTATTATTATTATTATTATTATTATTATTTTCACTATTATTATTTTTACAGATTGCAAGAAATTTGAAAAAAAGTGACAAGAAAATGACCTGAAAATTAGTTTGTTTGTCTTTTAAGGAGATAAAATTATGAGATTTTTTGCTGTTGTTTTTAAATTATGGACAAAGTCAGCTATATTTATAATTCTCTTAATTTATATATTTAAGTTATAGGAAAACATATTTTTAGTACTTTCTTCTTTGAAATATGCAAATGTGTATTTATATTAGCACTCTTTTTTCTTTTTCTTTTGGGGTTAATTTTAAGGTCATTTATGCTGATTGCTTTCTCTCCATGTTTTTCTTTTTTAAGAAATCAGGTTGCTCGAGTTTCAAAGGGTTAATGCCTGAGTCACCTTTGGGTAAAATCAGATCTCGGGCTCTCGGTGTGTTTTCTGAGTGTGTTTCGGCCCCTGGATGGCAGCAGAGATCTATGAAGCTAAACTCAGCTCAGAGAGACGACGCTCGGAGGAGGCTGCTGCTGCTTTTCAGAGCATGAAATTCAGCTCTCAGCTGCAGCCGGCCCTCTGCAGGCCGGACCGACCGAAACTAACCCGACTCACAGCAGCCAAACCACAACAAGAGAATCACAGGAATCTGAAGCCAGCCTAAGAAATGCATTTTCACCATGAAAAATATCCAATAACCACAATAAATCTGTTTTAATAAGAAATCTGTGAGCTTTGAAGTGAGGTGTTGGCATATCGCACAGCCAGCAGCTTCCTCTGATCAGCCGGACTAAACAAAAAGTGATTAAGAGCATTTTTTTAAATAATGAATTTTGGAAACACACTTTGAGTTACTTACGTGTATTTCCTGGTGAAGCTTCGGGACACGAAGCCGTGCTCGTCCTTCCTCTCCTCATGTTTGCCTAAAGACACAGACGACATCGTTTTACTGAAATGTGAATTTGAAAAAAAAGTCATATTCAAGTATGCCCTAACATGTCATAATATAACATGCTATAAAAGTGTCTGAAACAGCTCAGACTATAGTATGCCATAAAAATCATCATACAGTTCATAATGGGATGACTTAAAAAATGCCACAGTGAAGTAATGCATAAAAATGTATGAAAAATGTTATTGTATATTTGTTAGTATATTTGTGCCGTAAAAAAAAAATTGAAAAAAAGATGTCATACTATATTAAGACTTAAAAAAAAGTGTCATAGTATATTGTGCCCTATACATGTCATAGTATTGTATGACATAAAATGTAAAAAATATATTAAATATGTCATAGTACAGTATGCCATAAAATCTATTAAAAAAAATTAAATATTAAAATATACCATAACAATGTATGAAAAATGGCACAGAATACTGTATCATAAAAAAAATAAAAAATATAATTGTATAGTACGTCATAAAAAAAGTGCTGGTAAAGCATGCCATTAAAACGGTCCTATTATATTATATATTTTTTTAACCGGCTCCTGGCTCTAAATTTACAATATATCCACGATTATTTTAGGACTTATGGAGTTTTATATAAACTGCACAATTTCTTTGAACAAGAAAAGCCGAACAAACATATGGCGACTCCAGGAAGTCACAGAGCCGTCCAGGAAATAGTCGGGCCCTTCCAGTCTTTCTGCAGCAGAGCGGTTTCAGTCTTCACACCAAACTCGCCAACAACGTAAACGAGCATCTTTCCCTAAAATGTCACGACACGTTTATTTACCTCATGCTGTGTGTGTGTGTGTGTGTGTCTGTTTGTGTGTGTGTGTGTGTGTTTGTTAGTGATGCATGCAAACAATGACGGTGCTATTTTGTGCCTGCGGAGCCTCTGTGGTGGTATTTTTGTCTCAGAGGACCCTCAGCCGTCCTCATCAGGCTCTGTCACTGTCATCAGCGCTGAGACGCCTGGCTGTGATGCCCAAACGCTCGAAACGCGGCTCTAAATACTCTGATGTGTTTGTTATGACAACAGGCCGATAAACGTCTTCAGGGAGCTGTCCTCTTTTCAGCAGGACGACACGGCTGCTGCGACGGGTGGTCGCCTGCACGAAGAGGACGGCTGCATTCAGAGGGTACACTCTGCACAAACTCTGTTCAGCCAGTCCTGTCAGCTTTAACCCTTAAATGGGCAAGCACAAAAAATATTTTGGAAAATGATTGCTGTTTTCTAAAGCTAAAATAACAGATTTTCACGTTTTTGTTTTGTTTGTCAAAATGTGACCTTTAGTTTTCAATTTACCTTGAGACATCCAAAATCCCAGAATTGTCCTAAAGTCCTGTTTTGCATACAAGTGTTTCTTTTAAAGTGAAAAAATGAAACAATTGTTATTTGTTTGTGGTTGTTTTTTCCTGCTTTTTTCCCTTTTTGTCTAATATTCTTTTAATCTTCTTTTAATTTTTTTCCTTAAGATATTTCTTTTTAATATTGACTAATTTCTTGTTAACTTGCTAATTGTTGAGTATATTTTTTTAATGCTACTACTAATACTATTAATAATAATAATATTTTTTATTATTAATGTTATTATTATTTTATTTTTTGTTTGTTTGTAGTTGCTCCTCCTCCCTCTTTTTTTCCTTCCCTAATATTTTTAAATCCTTAAGAAATGTTTCTTTAATGTTGAGTAATTTCTTGTGAAGCTGCTCACTGATGAGAATATTTCTGAGTCACGTGACCGGAGTAGTTGACCCATGTCCCCCTTCAGTGTGTCTCATGATATAAAGTGCTCCCTCTTAAAGCCCCTCCCCCCGCAGCCTGTCACATGACCTCTCAGGATCCAGAAACCGTCTAACAGTTAAACATACTGTCCTCTGGTGACACACTGAGACATGAGGTGGTAAATTCCACTTTGACACCAGCTCGTGCTTTGTTTATCTGCTCCTGTCCGTGTCTCTCAGCAGTGAGGTACTGGCCCAAATCTGGCCCAGGACCCTGGACCTGGACTAGATCCAGCAGTCCTTTTAAAGAAGCAGACACACAGGGTGAGTCATGGTTAAATCCCGGACGCTGAGGGAGTGATTCTTTGTGAAACAGCAGACAGAGAAGCTGAGACTGACTCAGAGAAAAGAGAGTTCAGGGCCTCCGAGAGCGAAGCTTTTATATGATCCATTACACACACACACACACACACACACACACACGCATGCACACACATGCATACTTATTCAGGTTTGGACATTTTCCTCTGGTCTTTCAGGGACGAAGAAGAAGTGAACTCCACTATTTCTGCCCTGCGCTCTGTCTGCAAGAGTCGACTCCCACATGTTGACTTGTTTTTTTTTGTTTTGTTTTGTTTTGCAGGCGTGCGTCCAGAAGCCGCCGCCCTCACAGCGTGCTGGATCGCAGCATATTGTCTCAGGATGTTATGCAACTCTGCAGCAATGCATCTGCCTTCTGCTTGACCTCACAAAAAAAGTTTCCTGCCTTTTTTCAGATTTTGTCTTTGTTTTCAGTAGTGAAGCAGATTTCTGTGACATGAAAGAGACATTTTGTCCTCTACCTGCCCGGGAATCTTTCCCAAATGTATTTAAAGCACATTTTAAAATGTTATTATGTCGGTCGGATCACAGCGTGGATCCTCCACATCCTGCTGACAGGAAACGACACAACTTCTCACACAGCAGGCTCCGAGTCTGTGAAAGGGACACTCGACTCGCTTTGTTTGGGGGACACTTTTGCAAAATGACAGGAGGCCAGGGGCCACTCGCAGGGGTCCCATACATTTTCTCTGATTTTAGGGTGTTTTTTGGACTTTTGGACATTTCTCAGATTTAAGGAGATTTCTAGAAGTTTATCAAGTTTCTTAGGTTTTAGGCATTTTAAGATATTTTAGGACTTTAGGACATTTGTAGGATTCTAGGACATCTTTAGGATTTTAACATGTTTATAGGATTTTAGGACATCTCTAGGATTTTAACATGTTTCTAGGATTTTAGGACATTTGTGGGATTCGAGGATGTTTTTAGGATTTCTGGACAGGTTGTGACTCTGCATGCAGAGGTAGCAGCGTGGCACAAACTGGGGATCAGTGAAGCAGAGATCAGTACTGACCTGTGATTTCCACCACGCCGTCCTTGGTCTTCACCACCAGCTCCTCGGGCGAGAAGTGGTTGACGTCCAGAGACACCTTCCAGCTGTCTTGGGTCTGCTTGATCTCCGACACGCCGCTGCTCATCTGGCGGGTCAGGGCACGCGCCTGCTGGGCCATCATGGGCGGGTACATCATGGGAGCGTGCGGCACCATGGTGCCCATGGGGCTCATGGGGCTCATGGCGCCCATCTCTGGGGTCAGGACGGAGGGCCGCAGGTACCCCGGCCAGTGGGTGCTGGGGAATGTGGCGAAGTCCTCGGGCAGGGCCGGCATGCCGAAGGTCTGGTCGAAGATGCGGCTGCTCTGGTGCCAGTCACGGAAGGGGTCCCAGCTGGGGGTCCGGAGCAGGGTGAAGGGAATACGTCTCTCTGTCATGGCGGCTGTGTTGAGGCGGCGGAGGAGTGCTGCTGCAGAAGAAGAGCCCTTTGGCCTCTCTGAAAGTGTTTTCCCAGCGTGCCGTCTGCCTCTCAGCTGAGAGCTTATATACGCGCCGACACCACCCCTGTCAACAGAGCCCTCCCCTCTGACTCAAGCCCCCCAGCTCACACCCTCCACATGCTTGTGGAAAAGACTAGAGTTTCTATTTGTGGGAGGACGTAGCACTGGAATGGAATCCAGCCGGCAGGCCCTCCCCAGTAACAGCTGCCCAGTGCGCCGTCAAACCCGCCTCCCTTTTCTGCAGAAGTCTGCCGAGCTGCTGAACACACAACACAAGAGCTCGATGAGACAGACGTGCTATTTCTAACATGGATATAACGTGATATACAGTACAGACAGTACCGGGCTATTATCAGCCTCACACTAAAGAAGATATATATCAGTGTGTGGACACGAGCACACTATCAGAGGTCTGAGAGGCTAAAAAGTTTGCTGTGATGTCACGGTTCATCCTCAGGTCGCTTATTAAATAATGACACAAAGATGATGCAATGAAGGAAGTGAAGAAACAAACCAGAGATACTCAACTTACAGCTCTCGGGCCCCATCTGCCCCCTGACCTTTACGGCTAAATTACCTTTAAATAAATAAAAAAATATACTTACCGAGACGCACAGCGCAGTGGGACCATGTGAAATACACTTTCTGCTTCGCCGATGTCGCCTGCTTCAGGTTTAAAGAGGAGAAAAAACGGAAAAAAAACTGCCGGCAAAAGCCAAAGTAGCGACAGTGAAACAGAAATCTTAATCGGGGAAATGAAAGTGGAGAATATTGGCATTAAACAGGTCGCTGTTATACAAGAGAATATACGTAGGTTTGGAGTTTAAAGACGGGTTTCTTTTGTTGTTGTTTGTAATAATTTTTCATTCACTTTCAATTTAATTTCATCCTTTTTTTCTTGAGGGATTTTACCATAGCCCCGAGGGTCAAAACACTTTTCACAATTTCACAATTACACATTTCAGAAAAGATTTTGGGAAATGTTTCAGTGTTTTCTTAAATGTCATTTTTGTTATGAAAAATTTTATTTTGTTTTCTGAAATGTTTTTTGGGGAAATGTTTTCTAAAATCTTTTGTTTGGGGAATATTGTGGTGTTTGGAAAATGTAGTGTTTTTTAAATGTCATGTTTTGGAAAATGTTATTTTGTTTTCGAAAATGTTGCTTTGTTTTGTTGTTTAGTTTTGGGAAATACAGTGTTTTTTAGTGCTTTGGAAAGTCATTTTCTTTTCTGAAATGTTTTGTTGTTGTATTTGTTGGTTTTGGGAAATATTGTTTTCTGAAATATTGTTTTGTTTTGTTAAATTTTGTGTTATTTTTTTCTGAAATGTTTTTGTTGTTGTTTTTTGGTTTTGGTTTATGTTATTTTGTTTTTTGAAATGTAGTTCTTTGGAAAATATTACTTTGTTTTCTATAATGTTTTTTTGTTTTGTTAAAAGTTGTAGTTTTTGGGGAAATGTTGCAGTATTTAGGGAAAGGTTGTGTTTGGGGTGATGTTGAAGTGTTTGGGGGAGAAAAAGAAGAAGACCGTGATTGAATGATTTCTCTGTTTGTTTCTGTTTATTGTCAGGTATAATAACTTGCACACTACAAAGGATGACTCGTAGAATCAAAGGGGAAATGCTATACTCGGAATAAATAAACAGGTTTGCAGAGTATCATAACTGGGTTAAATCTGGTTACACTTGGAATGCAACACCGTGAGCGACACGAGGCCGGACGGATGGTACGGAAGACTTAGGGTGATGATCCCTGATTGTATCACCAGTTTGTTTCCTGCAGCGTTGACGCTGTGGACAGAGACGGCGTTACAGAGACGGCGTTACAGAGCCGACCGCCGTCTCTGCGCGGCCCAGACGCCAGGCGAAAATGTCAGCATTTTACATTTCTGCAAACGTTTTACATTTGCATGTGTCCTATGTCGGCTTCTGTATCAGCGTTTGAGTTTATCATCAGGACGTGGAGGAGATGGTGAGTGTTTTTTTTAGGAATTGTTGCTATGTTTCCAGCTGGATTAGTTTCACAAACAACGATTACTTTTTCCAGGAGAAATCGCTCGTTTCCGGACGGGATAATGCCATGAAAAGTGGTTGTTTTTTCTGAGATGTCATTTAATTCTTTGCAGGGTTAACACCACAAAAGACGGTTGTTTTTTACGTAGATGGCACCGCGTTTCCAGTCGAGATAGATAACCCCGAAGTTTAAGGATTCGGGGTGGTGACGTTTAAGTCGTGCCACCACGATGTAGTTAGTTATAACAGCTTTTTGCTTCTGACGATTTCATTTATGCTTCAAAACACACAAAAGCTTAAAAGGATTATCGTGCTGAACAAAACCTCAAAGTAACACAAACTCGTGTTTGTCACAGAGCTTTTTTCGGCAATAATCGAAAATCTTGTTCAAAAATCCCATAAGGTTTTTGACAAGCAAACCAGCGCGAACTTCTGGACAAAAACACGTCATCTTTCACCGCTCTCTTTACTACAGTTTTCCTGAAATGTTAAGTTCAACGTATCAGCTACATATAACATGCAAATGTAATATATTCACGGTTTGCAGAAACATAATTGCCAACGGTTTCTGTGGCGCCTGACTGCTGTTCCAGGTCACGTGACAGATATTCTCCTCCTGCAGCTGGTAACCAGGGGACCTCTGACAGAAACATGTCGCAGCCTAAAACACGAGGGATTCGGGTATGTGGTGGAAACACACAGTAGAGCAGAGTATCGGACTCTGGAAATGTTTGGTTCTGTTCTGATCCTACGCTCCTCGTTACAGGCAGAGCCACGACGGCTCCTGTTTAAATGAACGGTGCCACGATGGCAGTCGTGGGAGTAACATGAGGGCGGAGACTCCGTTTCACTGGCTACAATCAGAGCTCTTTAAACGCACCGCCGTGAATCTTCACCCTGCTCGCTAATCTGATAGCGACAGCAAGCCCTCGCCGCAATAAGAGACCGATTCTGTGTAAAACACGGACATATACAGTGCATATTAAAACGGGAATAACATTTGCAGCATCTTCGAAGCATGATCCGACTGCTTTACAGCTCATTGCAAAAGAAAAAAAAAGAATAAATTAAGTAATAAATAATAAATAAATAAATACAGTAGAATTATAAATAGCTGTGGTCAACACAAATGTGTGCATGGAGACTTTTTGCAGACAGTTTTCCTGTACAGGACCAGACAGCAGCCTCAGGTGCAGGCTGCAGCGGTGCACACGTTAATATTTACCTCAGAGGTCATTGCAGAGGAGGTACACACATACGTACACACATACGTACACACATACGTACACACACACACACACACACACACTCACTCACTCACTCACTCACAAAGTCAGGATTTGCCGAACCAACGTAATTCTTGAAACTTGAGTAAATTGGTTTGATTTCTTTCAGAAATATGGGGAGAAGGCAACAAGCAACTTAACAAGATATGACCCAAAAATGAGCAAAAAGTTAGTAAAAAAAAAATTATATGAAAATAAAATTTAAAAAAAGTTAAAAAAGACCTACAAAAATGTATAATTTTTTTAATGCATTAAAATGTTAATATTTAATATAATTCAATATATTAAAACTTAAATATTTAATATATTTTATTATATTACTTCTGTAACTTAATTTTAAATATAAAATTATTTTTATTAGAAATATAATTTTCTTGACTTTTTTCGCTATTTTATTTTATTTTTTATTTTCTAATAACCCTCCCATTTTTAAACCAGTTAAAACACTCAACATGCAGTGTCACGCCAAAAAAACAAAAAAGTTTATCTGTTCATCACGGAGGAAACACGAATGTCCCTTTGTAGAGTCCATTTTTGGTTTATCTGTTCTGAGCAACTGGAGAAACATGCTGATGAAACATGAGGATTTCCGTAGACGATCACACACTCTTTCTGTCGTTATAAACGGCTTATTCTAAGAAAACGAAATTATAATGATTCTTATTTTTAGGTGATTTGACACTAAAGAAAACAAACTTTTTATTTTCTGTTTCTGCCAATATCTCTCTCTAAACTGTACACACTGGACATTTTACTTAATAAAACACAATTTTTAGGTAATTTTCCTGTCACCTTTTACAGATTTTTTTTTTTTTCTATTTGTAGCACATCTCTTGCAAAAACGTGCCTTTTTTTCCCCATGTTTTCGAAAAAATCAAACCAATTTGCTCACTTTTCAAAAGGTTGAATAGTTTGTGAAAGGCGTCCGAACACGGCAGAAGAAAATTGACGTCGATCCAAGTTTGAAAGGGTTAAACAGTGAGAGTAAAAGTACGTAATAAATAGTCCCATTCACCTCTGGATGCAGGAGGCCGAGCGGGGAGCGCAGACGCACGCCGGCGCCTCGTGGTGTCTCGCCGGGTGACTCTCCTTCCTGCAGCAAGTCCCTCCCCTCCTGATGCATCATGCGAAACAAAGCTCGTCAAACTGGATGGAATATACAGTGCATAGTTTACAAAGCCAGAACTGAAGAGAGTTTACATCTATACAGACAAACCTATACAATACAAGATTTATCATAAAAAAAAGTTCCTTCTCCTTTTTTCGCTCCGTCCTTTGTTCTGACTGCTGTTGATCTGATGAAATGGAAGTCTTTGGGGAGAAGATGAGCAGGAAAAAAAGAAAAATCTGAGATGTACAGTAAGCCGTTGACGTGTCCTCTTTCTGTCTTCTACTCAGCTCAGGACATATATATATATATATATATATATATATATATAGTATATAGTTTTTTGTATGGATTCATTTTTGGTTGCGTTGTGGAAGAAGAGAAAGAAAGTGCTAACACACAGCGAGATTTGTTCTTTGGGCTCTGCCAAATTAGCACTTTAAAACATGGGCAAACTGACTCAGTTTCTTTCAAAAACAAAGGAAGTGAACGATGAGCGACTTCTGAAGAAATGACTCAGAAATTACCAAGAAATTAGTAAAAAAAAAACAACAAAAAAAAAGAAAACAAAAAAATCAACAAAAAAAGGAGAAAAAATGTCAAAGCTAAGCTTAAAAAGGTAAATTACCTTAAAAAAAATCTACTAAAATTTATAAAAATTCTGTAATATAATTTAAAATATTTAATTATGAATATTATAAATATTGTTCTCTAAAAGTTTTTCCCAAGCTTTAAAAAATACATATAAATCTACTACTTTCTTGGTTGCTCATTGCCTTTTCCCCCATGTTTCTGAGCGAAATCAAACCAACTTGTTTCGATTTTAAAGGTTAAATTACTCGAAGAGGCGTCTGAGAGCTGCACGAGAAAAGTGATGAGGACCCAGGTTTTAAAGGGTTAATTTCGGACACGTGGCGACCCTTTTCCGTTAATACTTTGTTTAGATGTGAGCAGTGACGGCCAATTTCATACTTAGTGTGCTATATGAAAAGACGTTTCTCCTCTTTGATCCGGGCTCTGTCTGAGGGAGAGAGGACGGGGCCGAGGAGGAGTTTGGGGCCCTGGATTTGACAGCAGTCTGCGGAGGGCTTGTTAGAGATTAAAACCGAACCAGTAAATTTAACTTCTCCTCCTCTCGTTTGTCGAGCGCTCAGAAGCCGGGGCTGTCGTAGCTGCTGCGGCTGTAGTAGCTGTGTTTGCTGCGGGAGCGACTCCGGCTGCGGCTCCAGCTCCGGCTCTGGCTGCGGCTCCGGCTCCAGCTCCGGCTTCGGCTCCGGCTCCTGCTGTGGCTCCGGTTGTGGCTCCGGCTGTGGCTCCTGCTGCGGCTGTAGCTGCTGTAGCTGCGGCTACGGCTGCGGCTGGACCGCGACGGGCTGCTGTCGTAGCTGGACGACGAAGGACTGGGCCGGTAGTACGGGATCGGACGCTTCCGAGCGCTGGGGAGAGGAGAGAGGGGAAGGTGGACTGTTAACAGTTAAATCAGACGAGTCTGATGGGTTAGTGTCATGGTCAGGCCTTCGTCTGACACCGATGGAAAACACAGACAACACTGAGTTAACTGAGAAAACCAGTGTTAGAGTGAGGGCTGCTCGATTATGGTGAAAATCATTATCACGATTATTTTGGTCGATCCTGAGATCACAATTATTTCATAGCACACTTCAGAAACGTCATGCATTACTGAGCTACAAAGATGCCCTTTGAAGT
Source organism: Plectropomus leopardus (assembly GCF_026936395.1). Classification (NCBI taxonomy): domain Eukaryota; kingdom Metazoa; phylum Chordata; class Actinopteri; order Perciformes; family Serranidae; genus Plectropomus; species Plectropomus leopardus. The sequence goes on along the minus strand of NC_142190.1, from coordinate 2,025,152 downwards.
GAGGATTTAAAAGATATAGATATATATATATATATATATATATATATATATACATATAACCAAAAAAATTGTCTATATAACGGTGGGTTTTCTCAAGCGTCTAATGTAATTTAACAAAAAAATAAAAATAAATATGTGTAAAAAAATATATATATACATATATATATATATGTACATATATATAAACTTGTTTTTAACTGAGGTTTTGTTTTGGACTTTAAATATAATTTTAAAAAATCCAAATGAAAAAATAGAGCTAAAAAACTAAACTAAATAACACAAAACCTTCATCATCATTCATCATCATTTTAACTGTGGAGTTTCTATAACTTTAAATTTAACTGAAAAGAAAACCAATAAAATAAGTAAGTAAAGTAAGTTTTACTAAGTAAAAAATAAATAAAACAAAAACTGTAAATTTTGTCTTTTTAATTGTGGATTTTCTTTAATTTTCAATAGAATTTAACTGAAAATGTATTTTAAAAAATACTTAAAAAGTATAAAAATAAATAATATAAAAACATGTCTTTAATTAAACTAAAAAAGAAATAAAATAAATGGTTGAAATTTGATGAAAAGTAATATATAAAAATGAACACTGCATCAGCAGACGTCGAGAAACCGGGACAGCGATTACTCTGATCATTATACGTCATTATATATATCCCTCATTTTTTCCTTGACAGTCTGAATAATTTGGTAAATTTGTTTCTAGTTCCTAAAAATAGAGTAAGTATTATGCAGTATCTGATTAATCGCTCAGCCCTGATTCGGTTATAGAAGTGGTGGATTTGTGATCAGTACAGGATCTGAAAGAGAGCAGCCATTTGGGTTAAAAAAGTCCAAGCCGTTCAGCCACACACACACACACACACACACACACACACACACACACACACACACACACACACACAAAACACAAACTGTAATCCCACACACACACACACACACACACACACACACACACACACACACAAAACACAAACTGTAATCCCACACACACACACACACACACACACACACAAAACACAAACTGTAATCCCACACACACACACAGAGCAGAGAAAAGCGTGTCGTTAGTTGAAGCTCAGATTGCCTTGTTAATAGCCACCCTGGAAGTTGCTTCCTGTAAAGTAATTAGCTGTTAGTTCCCTCAAAGAAGCTCATCTTCTCAGCGGAGGCCGACACCCAGAGAAATCAACAGTCAACGGTGCGGAGAGATAAACGCTATCAAGGCATCCCCGCTGCTACAAGGTGTGTTTCACCTCGTCATTTCAGCGGCTCGGAGATAACTCGGCTTTTGTCTCCTGTATCTGCCGTGGGAATCCGCAGCCTGCACTGCAGAGATATCTGCTTAAATAAACCTTGATAGCGTTTTAATCTCTGTGTTACAGCATTAGTGCATCGCCGCAGAGGAGGAGTGAGTATCTGTGTGTGAATTTAGGGAGAAGGTGAAGGAAGAGGACAGAAAAAAAAGCAGGAGGTTTACTCAGGGGAGCTCTGATGGTTTGCTGATCGACGAGCTCCAGGTAACCGCGGCAACGAGCCAGCAGCAGCTCGCTTCGGCAGCATCCCGTTGTCGTGGCGTCGGGACCTTTAGGACTGGAGTGAAAGATGACACACACTTCACCCATGTCCATTAACACATGTATGAGAGGGCGGAGAGGTGTTTTTTTTTACTTTAACACCACAGAAACAGTTTTCACAGATACCTGGAAACTTTCACTTTATGTTCTGATAACTAGTTACCAATTAAGTTAGGAAATATATGCATGAAGTGTTTCTTCTCTGTTTCTGGCTGTGATAAATTTTGGCAATTTTTACTTTGGAAGCACCATGGGGAAACACCAAAATTTAAAAAAAAAAAAACAGACAAAAGAAATGCCAAAACATTTCATACATTAAAAAAAACACAGACAGATAAATAAATTCTGAAATAAATAAAATAATAATTAAAAGTTTAAATAAATTAAATCCCATAAATAAATAAAATTTGATTACTTAACAGGACATTAATAAATAAATGCAAAAACCCATAAATAAATAAAATTTGATTATTTAACAGGACATAAATAAATAAATATATTTGTATATATCTATGTAATATCTGTATATCTATATCTATATACATTGATTAAATTGTAGGAAAGTAGTTTTTCTGTTTAACTGAAGAGCCTGTAACCTCACACTGCCTCCTCCCAAACAAACTGTGAACACCTCGTCCATCTCAACCTGCAGTTTTTCAGTTCTACTCTACATGAAAGATGGATCAGTAAAGATGGATTAATGGATCTGGATGTGTCGCTTAACATTTCCTTTAATGAGTTTGAGCGGAAACAAATTCCCTCGTTTTACTCCTTTTGCTTGTCAGTGTTGTAATTTGTAGCTGTAAAGGAGCGATGAGCACCCAGCGTGAGTGCAGAGCTGCAAAATTATGGGAAATGTTCTAACTGCAGAGTGTTAACATGCCGCCGGCAAAAATCGCCCGAGTGCTGTTAATTACACACACATAAAAGCTGAAAAATTAAAATTCAACACAAACAAACCGTCTCATCGGAGCCGAATCACTATGATGTTCTGCTGGAAGAAAGTCTGCACAGAAGACAAGTGGTGAATAAAAACATGATCTAATGTCGATAAAATAAGAGGCGGATGCGGAGCCGTGAGTTACCTGGTGATCCTGCGAGCCTCCATGAAGCTCGGTGAATCTCTTCTTCGTTTGCGAATGGGCGAGTAGCTGCGTGAGCGGCGGCGAGCTCGGCTGTCGGTGTCCGAGCGGTTGGGGCTGTCCCTCTCTCTGCACGAAACGCACACAACAGCAACACGTGAGACCAAAATAAAACGTACAGTTCTACGGCTGACATAAACAAAACAAAATGACAGGAGGCCAGGGGCCAGGGGCCACAGCTGCCCATACATGTCTCTAGGATTTTAGGACGTTAAAGGATTTTGAGACATTTCTGGGATTTCAAGACATTTCTAGAATTTTAGGATATTTCTCGGATTTTGGGATGTCTCTGGGATTTTAGGACATTTCTAGTATTTTTAGGACATTCCTCAGATCTTTGGACATTTTTAGGATGTCAAAACATTTCTCGAAATTTAGGACATTTGTAGGATTTTAAGACATTCCTGAGATTTAGGCCATTTCTCTGATTTTAGAACATTTCTGGAATTTTGGGACATTTCGAGGATTTGGTACATTTCTTGAATTTGAGGATGTTTAAAGGTCTAGTTAAAGTTCTAGTATTTTCAATACATTTCTAGGATTTTAGGACATTTCTTGTATTTTCAGGACATCACTCAGATTTTAGGACATTTTTAGGATGTCAAGACATTTCTAGAATTTTACGACATTAATGTCTTAGCTAGGACCTCTGTCGGAGGTGTGGGGGATCCACCACTGGCACTTTTTGTGATCAACAAGCTCTATTTTGATACTGTTTTATGCACTCTGGCACCGTATGTAAACTAAAGGTACAAAAACAATTCCCAGTGTGAAAATGGTTTTGGGGGGGGCACCTGAGACACTGTCAGGGGACAGATTTGGCCTGCGGGCCTTAAGTTGAGCATCACTGCTCCACAGAAACTAAAATAAAGGCGTGACAGAGACGCAGGCGTCACCTGGAGTTGTTCTGTCTGTTGTGCGGGGACTTGGCCTTGCTGGGGCCTCTGTCTCTGGAGGCGGAGCGTGAGGACGAGTGTCCGCTGCTCCAGGAGCTGCTGCGCTGCCGGACGTCGGGTCTGCTCCGAGACTCCTCCTTCTTCCTGCCCGACGTGTGCGGGTGGCGTCCCGGAGATGCAGACGGGCTCCGGTGGTGTGCCTGGCCCCGACTCGAGCGGTGGTGACGCTTGGAAGAGTGGCCCCCTTTTGTCCTGGAATAATGGACAAAATACAGCAAAGGTCAAATAATTATCTCTCCATGGAAAAAGGTAGAGGCAGGTGATATATCGATTATACTCAATATATCGAGACCTAACCATGTGAGGCGAAGAAAAGAATAAAAGCATGCATGTATATATTTCATTAAAACAGCACTTTATTTAATTTTAATATAAGTGCTCTGTTTAACTTTATTATAACAGTACTTGATTTAAGCGTCGCTGTAAGAGTACTTTATTGAACTGAATTGTTACAATACTTTATTTCACTTTATTGTACAAGTACTATATTTACCTTTATAATAATATTGCTTTATTGAACTTATTGTAACAGTTTTCTCTTTAACATTTTTATTACAGTACTTTATATAACTTTATTGTAGTACTCTAGTACTAGTTTACAGTATTTCAACTTCATTATAAAAATACTTTATCCTTTATCATAACTTTAAAAGTTTATTGTAGCTTTTATATTTGTACCTTTTATACAATTGTACTTTATTTAACTTTAATGACCAATTCTTTATTTACCTCCATTATATCAGTACCATTTTAAAAATGTATTACAACAGTACTTTATCTTTATTGCATCAGTAATTTATTGTAATGGTACTTTATTGAAACATTACTATATTTAACTTTTATATGACTGTACTTTATTTAACTTTATCGTAACATTACTATATATAACTTTATATAATTGTAGTTTATTTAACCTTATGGTAGCAGAGCTTTATTTACCTCTGGTAAAGTAGTCCTTTTAAAAAAAAAATGCAAAAGTACTGAGTTATATTTTACTTTATCATAACAGTGATTAATTTAACTTTATTGTACAAGTAGTTATTTTGGTATTTCAGTTTTTAAATCTTCAGCAGTAGTTTAAAAGAGATTTTAAAATATTGACATATATATTCTGTCATGATAAAGCCTAAATTTATTTAAATATTATATACACGGCATATGGCCTATAAATACTAGATCCTCTCTCCCTCTTTTTTTTGTCATTATTGTAATTTAACAGTTATTTACGACATCTATTGCACGTCTGTCCATGCTGGAAGAGGGATCCCTCCTCAGCCGCTCTTCCTGAGGTTTTTTTCAAATTTTTTTTCCCATTACAGGGTTTTTTTTGGGGGGAGTTTTTCCTTCGGCGATGTGAGGGTCTTAGGACAGAGGGATGTCGTACGCTGTAAAGCCCTCTGAGGCACTGCTCTGTGATAATGGGCTTTATAAATAAAATCGTCTTGAAATGACTTGACAAATGTACGTGTTTGTGCTCACTTTCTCTGATGCCGAGAGCTCCTCCCTCTGTGGGTGTGGTTGTGCTGGGAGTGGGCCGAGTCGCTGCTGTGAGCGGGGGAGTGGGAGGTCTTATTCTGGCCTCTCTGGCTCCCTCTCCTCCCTGATGTCTGGGTTACGGAGTTCCCTACAGCTGCGCTCCTGCCGTCCACACTCCCAGCCTCTCCCGCCGCGCACATCTGTCCCGCCTGGCTCCTGCTGGGGGCGCTGTGGAGCCTGTGCTCTCTCAGCAGGGCGGACTGGACGCCTGCAGAGCTCGCGGTCAGCAGACGGAGCTTCTGTAGAGACACGATGACCAACAAAGGAAGAAAAAAAAAAGAAGAAGAAAAAAAAAGAAAAAGGACAAAAAGAGCATTAGAGTGTTTTCAGGTTGGTGACTGAGTGCTACGGTGTACTTGCCAAAAGAAGGTAAACATCTAAAAGAAAAAGATCTAGGTTTTCTCCATATGGCTTATAGATAGTCCTCTATGGTGCAGCGCATGCAATACTTGGCATGCAAAACCATAATGAGTTGAAGAAATCATAATCGCAAAAACAAACAAAAAAACTAGGAGGAGGAGGAGGAAGAGAGGGAAAAAAATAACAAAACTGTGAACCAAATAAGTTTAAGAGCAAAGGCAGAAAGTACAGAGCTACAGATTTTGTAGAGTAGAAAAAGAGGACTTCTTCAGGTTTTTTTTTTTTTTTTTTTTTTAGTAATGGTTAAAAAAAATGAAACAAAACAGAAAGAGAAGACAACTTGACGGAACATCACAGAAATGGAAGGAACAAAATAAAGATCACAATTATTGAATCAATCGAATCAGAAAACAAATCGTCTGCTACTCAATTTTCTCTTTCTGGATTTTTTTTTCCTGTAGACAATTGCTGAGATGTGAACAGCGACCCATTTTCTTTGCTTTTTTTTTTTTTTTTAAATGGTTACTCTTGTTTAACTCCCTTCTGGTTAACATCCACTTACCAATAAAGTGGTATTCCCTCCTTTAGTAGGTAAGGTATGAAGAAAAGGGAAAAGTGGGGCAACATAAGTGCATCATTAGATTCACAAAATGCAAGAGAAAAAGACACAAAACCCTTCCCTGCCAGTGACTCATGAGACAATGCATGGAAATCAATGGAAAAGAACTCAAAAGCAAAGAGGAAAACCACAATGTGCAGGGAATCCCTCACACAGAGAGTAAATCCTCTGGGCCCGGGCACCTTTCTAAACATCACAGAGCGACTGGCTGCTGGCGAAGAGTTCAACGCATTTTCTTTACCATTTTCCTCTCCGTGTGGGATTTACCACAGAGCTGTTTCACTGCCTGACACCTTTACAGGTGTACAATCACTGTTTCATGGGCTCCGGATACGGGACACAACTTTTCTTTTATTGTAGTTGCAGGGATTCGACATAACAGTGATAAGTATTTGGTCATTAGGCTTCACTTCAACCACATTTTCTGTCAATCACAAGTTTATTTTGGGTCAACTGCAGGAGCCCCAAAAAAGCGTTTTGGTCAGTGCCATTGCATCTAACTGATAAAAAAAATAGAATGTGATGAGATCCTTTTGTTGTTTTAAGTGTTTGAAAGAGTAGCAAATTAGCTTGATTTCTTTCTAAAACATAGGAAGAGGGTGATGAGCAACTTAATAAGAAATGGCCCGAAAATTAGCAAGAAATTAGGAAAAAAAATTTACAAGAAAATAACCTAAAAATGAGCAATAAATATATGAATAAATAAAATGTGCTAAAAATGTCTGACATAATTTTAACTATATATAATCAAGAGAATTATAAAGATAGTTTGTAAATATAAATATAATCTATAAATGTAGTAATACAGTTACTACAGTTTACAGTTTGCGGGTCATTTCTTGCCAAGTTGCTCGTTATGCTTTTTCTCACGTTTTTGAAAGAAGTCAAGCCAAATTTTCTCATGTTTTAGAGGTTTACATGCGAGTGAAAGCCATATTAATTACAGCACAGGGAAACAGATGTTGATCTGGGTGTTAAAGGGTTAAACTGAAAAGCTACTTTAAGAGTCATGACATTTTTCTGTAGACCGACACACAAATAAGTCACACCCTGGTCCCCTCGTCAAAAAGCCTTTGGGACTTTTCCATTGGATTTTGGATTGTTGCAGAAAATAAGCTCTGTGGTGAACAAACATTTGTGACACTTACATGTTTTGTCCAACAAGATAATGTGATATGATAATGATGATGTGTTTTTAGTTGAAAAGCAAAGTATATGGGTATTTAGTAGTGTTGTTGATTGATTCAGATCCAACTCTTGAAATATGAGTGCTAAGTATTAAAATTATATATATATATATATATATATATATATATATATATATATATGCAGAGTGACTGCCCTCTCAAGGCTGAAATATGCTATTGCAATAGAATTTTTCTATTGGTTGATCCTGGTAGCATGAGTGTATCTGCTTTCAACAGCCCCCTGTTGCCGCCCCATCAAAACCCTCTCACAACCCAACTTCTTTGTATGTATGCGGGGATCAGGGAGGGGCTGCGGATCAAGACGTGGCATGATTGCGTGACTGGGTGTGTCTTAGGCATAGTCCTATTTAGCCACTTCTTAGTAACCGCCTTTTTAAAGACAAACTAAAGCCTCGAAGTTAGCAGTGGGGTATTTACGGACGTATTTTATGTCGCAGAACAAAACATGAAAGTGTCTTCAGCTTGTGTTAACACAGACCTTATTTTGGACATCCAACCAAAACACATTAAAAAAAAAACCACTGACTTAGAGACGAGGGACCCCATGGTGCTGAAATGCTAATGTGTTTCCAGGTTTTAGGACTCTTTAGTGGGGCACTCTGTTCCTTTGAAGCTGGCAGTTTTCAAAATTATCACCTTTTTTAAACAATAAGGCCGGCAATATTCTGTGTTTTTCCTAAGGCCATTACTCTGCAAGGTTGTGACGAATAAATCACACTAAAGGTAAGAACAAAAGGATCCTGCCTTTGTAAAGGTTGAAAGGAGTAATAAAGTTTGCTGTTTTGATTCGGACTACATGTTGTTTTAAAATCCTTGTAATTGCAAAACTCTGGAAAAACTGACCTCGCTGCGACAAAAATTACACAACTTTTTTTCTAAAAATGCATCGACATACTCATTAATCGCACAAAAAAATTGTCCCGCGTGTGTAAAGGCCTTTATTATCTATAAATCCCATGAAAACACAAAACCAACAAATAATCAATCCTACTACGATAGTGTGAGTTAGCTCATTCTTCTGCATCACAGAGCTCCAATACTGTCCAAAAATCACAATTTTATGGTTCATACTTATTCTTTTTCTTAAGATCCATTTTTGCTTATGTCCTGTTGTTCCTATTTCGGTTTCTTCGGTCAAACTGTAAAGCAGCTTGAATTGCATTTGTTTAGAAGGTGCTTTATAAATAACATTTGATGGACTGATTGATCTATTGATTGATTATCATTTATTATTCACTTATTTTTCAAGGTTTCTTTTGTTTTTTTCATGACCATACAAACTCTGTGCATCCTCAGTGGGGAAGAGTAGCACTGCAGGCACAATCAGCGTGTCATAAAGTACTGACAGGTTAACACATTGCTGTTTTAGGTCTTTTCATGGGATTTGTTGATAGCAGGAAAAACGTGATGCCAGCCTTATCCTATAAACTGAGTTAAAATATATCCAAAACCTCTTCTTTAAGCATTAAACGAAAGCAGAAGTTGGATTAGGGATTCAGTTCTCTGTTTGGGACTGAAACTTGAGATGCACAGTTATTCGATGCTCATGGGAAGAGGGTAAATTTCCAAAAAAGGCGTTTTGTGTGAAACAAAAAAAAAACTAATGCGCATGCATCTTTATCATGTGCTGTCTGAACTGCTTGGTAATCTGAGAGACAACAAAAGCACCGACTGGTCCTCTGCAGAAAGAAGAGCCGTTCTCCACGACAGAGAGGACAACTGAGAAAAACACACAACCACTGGTGCTCATGACAGTTGTTAGAAACAGTCGTGGAAATCAATATGGTGGGAAAAAAAAATCATAAGACGGATGTACTAATTCACCAACAAACAGAGAGATGCTGGACAAACAGGAATGCATTCTACCAGAACAGAAAGAAAACAAAAAGTGGAGAAAGAAAGAGAGAAATGGACCTGGAAGATAGAGCGGGATATTGGACTTCAGAATGAAGTTAAGGAGGAAAGAGAAAAACCAGAGCTCTACGTAATCCAATCTTTTAAAGAGTCAAATCATAATTGATGGAGTAAAATCAATTTGGTTAAAGACCATTGGTAAATAAAAGAGAGAGAGAGAGAGAGAGAGAGAGAAAGAGAGAGAGAAACATTGACGTCACTCAGGCTAGGGTGCTTGTCACATTCTCATCTGCATAAAGATCACGTGCGTAGGCAAAGCGTTACCTACCTTCCATTTCAATCAGTGACACGTATGCAATATCAACAAAAAAAAGGAAAGAAAGAAAAAAGAAAAAAGGAGAAAGGAATGTTCTCCGCAGCGAAATGGGAAAAAGACAATGACCTCTTTTAGTATCAAAGCTACAAACTGTGTCCAGAGACTGAGGAGGAAAGAAAGAAAGAAAGAAACCAAAAAAGTGCAAAGAAAATAAGAAGAGAGGAAGAAAAATAAAATGTAAAAATAAAATTTAAAAAAATCCAGATGGGAGTCAAACTAAAATTAGAAACAAAGGATGAAGCTATAAACTACATGATTTGCTTTGTCTTTTTCGCTTGTACAAATGCAGCCATATTTGTATCAAAATGGGAGGAGGAGGAGGAGGATAGTGGTAAGCGGATAGAGTTAATTGTCATATTAGTGGACATCCATGTGGAGTAGAGGAGCTAGGAGGGAGGAGGAGGAGGAGGAAGAAGGAGGAGGAGGAGGAGGAGGAGGAGGAGGGCATGCAGAGCTGGCAGATGTGAAAGATATGTGGGAAGAAAAAAATGCAAGTGAGACGTGATTTACACATGACACAGATGAACAGGTAGAAGAGGAGGAGGAGGAGGAGGAGGAGGAGGAGGAGGGAAAAAGAGTCACTGCTAAGATGGACAACTAAGAGTCAGCACATTTGAAAGAGACCCCAGTCACGTTTCGGTTTTCTTCAGCGCTTCTCCACTCTGTACTTTCATCTTATTTTAACCCTTTGAAACCCAAACAAATCGGCTTGTTTTCTTTTCAAAAATGGGAAGAAGGCAGTGAGCTGATTAAAAATTTACCCCAAGATTTGAAAAAAAACGTAAAAGTACAGGAAAATCACCAGAAAACTGGCTTTAAATAAGGAAATTTATATTTTTCTTTGGTGATTTTCTGGCTGCTGTAACAATACAAATGTCCTCACTGCGGGACTAATAAAGGATTATCTTATTTCATCTGATTACAAATCACAGTTTGTCTCAGGAGGCTTAACAGCAGATGGCATCCTTCTGTCTTTAGACCCTCACATCGACTAAGGAAAAACTCCCCAAAAAACCATACTACAGAGAAAAAAAAATGATGGAAACCTCAGGAAGAGCGACTGAGGAGGGATCCCTCTTCAGGACGGACAGATGTGCAACAAAAAAACAACAAAATTACAGTAGATGACAAAATGACGTACAGAAAGAGAAAGAGAGAGAAGAGAAAGAGAGGGAGGAAGAGAGAGGGAGAGATGCACAGCAACAATAATGGTAACAATAAAATAACATAACAATCGCAAAAGACAATTGTAATAGACATAAAAATAATAAATGTAACATTTACTTTGATTTTTAAGATAAAAAAATAAAAAAATCTAAATCTAAAAAATTCTTGCAAATCGAGGGGCATTTCTTTTCACCTTTCTCATTGCCTGTTTCTCCATGTTTTCCCAAAGAAATCAAACCAATTTGCTCAGCGCTCAAAATATCTGTGAAAGGCATCTGAACGCAGATAAAAAGAAAAACAATGTCGATCCAGGTCTCAAAGGGTTAATGTGTTAATCTCTATAAAACACAGGCTCGTACGGTGAAACGAGTCAGATATGCCGTTTAATCTGTTTGCCGTCAGCAGGGAGCTTATGTTCAAAACGTCTCAGATCCCTTTGGAATAATAACCGTGTTAATGTCTGAGTTATTTCAGACAGTCCGTTTGTGTCTGAAGACTTCCATTAATAATGAGCAAGAGGACGAGCGGCCCAGTTTGGGACTGAATCCTTCGCTGTGCAGGAGACACTGCCCGATGTTTTGCGTGGAAAAGCTCGAGGAAGCAGCTGTGGGGACGTTAAGCTTGTGTATTTACCAAAGGAGACAGAAGGCCTCATGACCGAAACAATACACCAACAAATTTTCTCTTATTTTGGCTCGTATCCAGGATTTGTTCTTTTTTTGTAAGTTGGGATTCATAGATGTTTTCTTATTTTTGTTTTATTCTGAGTTAAGAGAACATTTCACGAGTGGTCGAGAGCGCTAGTACTAAGATAAGAGAAAACCATCTCGCTTTCACAGAACATTAAAAAATGCATGAATATAATTTATCAAACTGAGAGGATGTTTTATTGTAATTATAACAACTGGATTGTTATATTTCAGAGCCACAGAAATACTACTATACTTGGTGCATTGGTCCCAATTACTGCTGAACAGTGCTGGAATGTAACTAACTACATTTACTCAAGTACTGTAATTGAGTAAATATTAAATTACTTTTCTGTTACTTGAGTATTTTAATCTCATGCTAGATTGTATTTCTAATCCACTACACTTTAGAGGGAAATATTGTACTTTTTACTCAGCTACTATTACTAGACAACTACTTTACAAATTAAGATTTTTGCAAATAAACCAAAACTATAAAATTGTAGATACACCTCAGTTCTTTACATTCTATTTTTGTCATTTTAGAATTTTTGTCTCTGTGTTTTACATCCATTTAAATTTACTATTTTCTATTCTGTCTTTATGTTAATTGTTTTGCATCAAACACAAAGTCAAATTCCTTGTATATGTAAATGTACTTGCAATACAACCCAATTCTGATTCTGATATAAAAGTGCATCTGAAACGATTCGTCCATTAATTTCTTATTTCAACATTAACTGGCAACTACTTCTTTTTATCATGTAAATCATTTTTCATGCAAAAAACATTTTGTAGTTCAAATCTCTCATATTTGGGGCATGTATGAGGACTTTTTCTTTTAATTATTTTGCTGTTATTTTAGTTATTTTGATTTATTAGATTTAGCAAGAAGCCAATTCCACACAGAAACAAACTTGGAAAAGCTGCACAAAGGTGAGATTTACGCTCTACAGAAATTATTTTCAGTATTTCAAAAGACAAGGCTTCATAGAGAAGGACTCACTTGCTGGTTTGGCAAATGCATGTCTGCTTAACGTCTCACAAAGAGCACCGTTTCTCAAAGCTTTTCTACCTGAAACATCCGGGAGTTTCCCCGACTCAGCGGACGAGACGCTCCAAACGGGTCTACACACAAACTGAGACGATGAGAGACAACCAGAGCTGCTAAACCACAACTGCTGCAGGAAAATCCAGCTTCAGTTTCAGGATCTGTCACATGGAACCACCCTCAGTTTGGGGATTATCATGACACAAATATTTTGGTGGAGATTAACAGAAACATCACCTAGACGCTTAAAAAAAGATGCTGCTTATAAAAAACTAAGTGAGCCAGTTAAATGCTCCTCTCTCACGACATCCCAACTCAAACAGACCTCCCTCGCCACTGAGAGCAGAGACAAAAACGCCAGGGACAGAGGACACACTGCCACCTAGGGGCCACATGCACATCGACATGGTAGAGAAAAGCAGAAGAGAGGAGTGTGTCAACACCCGATGTGGGTCCCAACGTGATTCGAGGTGCGCACGTGCAGCTAGTTACGGCTACACCACTTGGACAAACCACATAGTTACAGACGCGAGGCCCTAGTAAACAAATACAAAGTTAATTCTGAACTAATTTCCATTCGTTATAAATGCAGAAAATTGAACATGACACTGGTCACTTGTTGGAATTAAATTTAGTTATTTAGTTGAGCCTTGAAAAAATTAAATGTATAATCAGGGGATCTTTTTTTAAGACATGGCAAAATTATCAAAATTATAATTATAAATTACATATCTATCTGTGTTGCCTCCTGAGTTAAACTGACCTGTCTGCTATGTATATTAATTTACCTGGCTCTCTGTCCATCTCTTGTCTAACTCACATTACACTTCAGTTAATAGACTGTAGGAGTGCGTACAGCGTGGATAATGTACTACAGAATTAAACCGCATTGACTTTGTAGGCTGTTTGGGTGAACAGGTATGTTTGTAAATATTTTTTATTTATTTTTCCAAGTGGGGTCTTACTGTGTTTGTTTATTTGTGTGCTGTTTTATTTAGGTTTTTCTAAATATCAAAATAATGGAGGATGGCATTTTAAGCATATGAGAGTTTATTGGCTATTTTTGAATTTATTTTAAGAATCAGTGCTCAAGTAGATACTTAAAGTTTGTATACTTTTACTTTTTTAACACGCATTTTACTCACTCGAACTCAAAGGGCCAAAGAATTACATCATGTACATGAAGCAAACATTTTTTCTGTAATAGCTCAGACGCTGTGAAAAATGTCACACAAAACAATATTGACAACGGAGGAAAAGCCCCATGAGGTAAGCCTGTGCTTGTTGAAATAATACTTTTGTTTTATCTCACTGTATTAAATATTTCTACCTACACTAACATTTTACCAAAATAAACAATATAAAAATACTCGGGCTGTGACATGTAAGTCAGATCGTGATGTGGTTTGTCCATAAAGAAAGCCGACCTTTCTGCACGTGCGCACCACGTATCGTCACGTCGGGTCTTGACAGAGCGTTTAACTCCTGGCGGTTTGTCAGGAGCTGTCGGACGCCTGGAGGAGAGGAGGAGCTATCACTGAGCAGAGCGTGTGCTTGAGAAGAAACACAACTGTATTGACAAGAAGAAACTAGGACACATACCCAGTTAACCTACTTGGTCCAGCTCCAAAGCATTTGAGTGCTTTTTATATAAACGAGACAGAGAGATTTGGGCATTTATTCATGGGTAAATACCACTTCAACTCATAAAGGAACAAAAAAGAAACAGTAATGAATGAAATAAGCAGAGAAAGAGAGAGAGAGAGAGACCAGATAAGACCTCATAGACACATGCGAGGAGACAAAAGAAGACATCAGCTCTCTGGAATGAGTGTTTACGGGAGGTTCGCAGCCCGTTTAGACGCCTATTCAACAGATTATTTTACAGGCGAGCCCATCTCTCTGACTGTGTTTTGTTTCTTTTCAACATAATAGCCGACATCCTGCTGCAGCTCTGATGATCCATTTAGAGAGCAAAGCTGTTTCTATAATAGGACGAGATTAAAACTCTCTTCAGTAATCAGAGACGATTTTCAAAGGAGCAGGTCCAAACTGAAAACATGTATATAATTTACAACACTTTATGCTTTAAGAGCCTGTTGTAGACAGTATGTGGTGCTGTTTTTTATTTTGAGAACAAACCTTTTATTACCCAAACTCAGCTGCACAAAAGCTTTTGGATGCAGATCGCCCATATGGAGAATTCAAAATGGCGACATGAAAATAAATTCAACAAAGAAGTTTACGTTACTTCCAGTTAAATATCAGATTGTGATTGTGATGTCGTTCAATTCAATTTTGTTTAAAACCTTGAAACCGAAGCAAATTGGTTTGAATTGTCTCAAAAACATGGGGTGAAGACAATGAGCAACTTGGCAAGAAATGTCCCACAAACTTTGATAAGTTAGTAAAGGTAACAAGAAAAAATCCTCAAAATTTATTTTTAATATAGAATTAAGAAAAACATGTCCAGAAATTATATTTAGTATTATTATTATTATATATTTAACATTTTTGACAGAAGAAAAATTATCAAGAAAGTAGTAAAAAGTTATAAGAAAATTACCTGTAAAAAAAAAAAAAAAAAATTAGCAAACGTACTTAGAATGAAATGACCCTAAAGAAGTGATGGGGGAAACAATCTACATGAATACTTTTTTGTCCTGTAAAATAATTCTAAATATACATATAATAATATTTATATATATCCATTCTGGACATTTTTCTCTTTTATTTTATTTATTTTGACAATTATCTAATAATCTTTCCTCCTTTGTAAATTTTCAGGATTTTTTTCTTGTTTTTTACTTTTTTCAAAGTTTGTAGGACATTTCTTACCACGTTGGTCATTGCCTTGTCTAACCAATTTGTTAAGGTTTCAAAGGGTTAAAAGAGTGAACGCCTCCCTGCACTATCTCCTGTAAACTAAGTGCTTTGCATTTATTCCTGGCAGGTCGATGCTGCTCTCTGCTGGACACTGAAACTCATTTCATGTCATTACTTTGTTTTCTGAGCTGTGATTTGATCTCAAAGACACAATGAGAGCAAAATGAGAAATACTGGATATTATTTACCGGCCACAACAATATCAAAACGACAGGTACTGTTTTGACCTTGTGAGTCTGTGTGTGTGCCATCATGACATAATGTCGTCCCGGAGATACCGGCTGTAGCAGGGCCAGCGATCAACGCAATGAAAAAACATTAATTTAGGACCTTCATCACATTGTCAAACAATATCTGAATTTGGGAGCTGCACCTTGTTACAGATCATTGTTTGCATACTTGGATCAAAACTTTCCAGAAGTGACTGGATGTGTCGGTTCAGGGAGAAATTGTTATCCATCCAACGCCTGATTTTGACTTTTGCAACATTTGCTAATTGTGAGTTTATCTGCGGTAAAACTTATTTTTCCTGATAGACGCTGTTTTTTCTGATATTTCTTCACGGGCATCAACCTTTGGGGGGGAGCAAATGTTTGAAGTTCTGTCTGAACTTTATCTGTGTCCAAAACAGAAAGCTGCTCGCAGGAAAAAACATCTTTTTGCTTACTCTTTTGGAAACATTGTGTGGCTCATATTTCCATCCGAGGTGCGCTAACTTTGACTCAGACGATGTGCACTGAACATAAAACACTAGAGCCTTTCTTCTCTTTGCTCCCTCCCTCTGTTACCGGCATACAAGAACAAATAAACTAAACTAAACAAAACAAACAAACAAAAAAAAGATGGCAGAGGAGTCAAAGAGAGCCAGAAACAAAGCAGCAGGAGCGGCAAGTTTCACACAGGACAGGAGTGTCTGTTAGACGTCAAAAATAATAACACTAATAATAAAGAAAACTGGCCTACGCCCCTGGGAAGAGCTGATAAAAGAATGAAAATCTTTCAGTGTCAAACAAGATGAGAATTCATGTCAACCAACACAAAAGGAGCAAGATCAAACTCAGTAGTAGAGACTGTGGCAGATACCGTTGGAGTGGGTGGGGGAGGGTGGGGGGTGTGGGAGCAAAATAGAGGAGATTACATACATCGTGCCCTTTCTCGCCCTCGCCGTGGTTGAGTCTGCCGGCCTTGCCGTTGCGGCTCCGCTGCTGGGTATGGTCGCCGTTGTGCCAGGCGGCGGGAGTGTTGGTGCCCGGGGACAGCGAGGTGCCGGACGCCTTCTGTCCATCCGTCTTGTGCTTGGAGTTCAGTCTGAGAGGGACAGAGCGAAGAATGATGGTTCAAGCAACTACAGAGAAATTTTAGAGTAATGCATGCTGACATGTCTTGATTGAAAATGTTAAAATCAGTGTACCACGCTGTGCTGCTCCTTAGTTACTGTTGCTATGCCTGACAAGCTTTTTGCTCCAAGCATGTAAAATATGGAGTTTTCAACCACATCAGTGAGAGATATTACAAAGGAAATAATATCAAATATCTGAAGAAAATGTTAATAAATATCAGAGAGAAGTCAACAGAAAGGTCTACAATTTGAATGTGAGAGCTACACTCACAATGACATTTGTTGGCGGAATTGACCGGAACCAGGATCTGCAAGTCTGACAGCCGATACCCAAAATGTTTGGGGGGGGGGCAAATTTTTCACTTTTATAGAAGACGAAGGATGTCAGATATGGATAAAACAATGTGAAAGACCAAATGAACAGCTGGATCCATCGATTCAGCCGTTTTTGTTTGATAACGTTTTCAAATTTAGCATACAAAGCTAGCGTCAGCTGAACACGCAAAGCTAGCGTTAGCTTAGCACGCAAAGCTAGTGTCAGCTGAGCACGCAAAGCTAGCGTCAAGAAAGCACACAAAGCTAGCGTTAGCTTAGCACGCAAAGCTAGTGTCAGCTGAGCACGCAAAGCTAGCGTCAGCTGAGCACGCAAAGCTAGCGTTAGCTTAGCACGCAAAGCTAGCGTCAGCTGAGCACGCAAAGCTAGCGTCAAGTAAGCACACAAAGCTAGCGTTAGCTAAGCCGCAAAGCTAGCGTTAGCTTAGCACGCAAAGCTATCGTCAAGTAAGCACACAAAGCTAGCGTTAGCTAAGCCGCAAAGCTAGCGTTAGCTAACGTTAGTTAGCATCTTACCTCGGAACAAACGCAGTTGTTTTTATTGATCTTTGATGGATTCAGCTGTTCATGTGCTCTTCCGCATTGTTTAATCCATATCCGACATCTTTATTTTTGGGTCTACTGCTTTGGGAAAGCCAGAAATCCGCTGTCAGACTTGCAGCGTCAGCCTGAGACCACCGCTTCGGCAGCTTGACCTCCCGCGCATAGTTACAGTTGCTAAGGTAGGATTGGACAGTGGCCGCTCTGGGGCGGGGCTTCGCGAAGGGGCGTAACGACGTTGGCTACGGCTGTAAGGTACGCTCATTCAGCTCGTTTTTTTCGTTCAAACCTTCAAATCCGAAATAAAAACGGAAAAACTGACCCATTTTTTTCCATTTTTGTTGTCAGAATCAAATAACCAAAAAATGAGAAAACCAAAGTCAAATAACGGTCCTAATGTTTTTTGGTTTTTTTTTTTTGCAAATTCTGTTTTTCATTTTCCTGTTTTGTATGGAAGAGGTTTTGTTTGTTTTGTTTTTTGAAATCATTTATTTACAGAAAACAAAATACATTAATGCCAGGTATATACAATTTATAACACAGAACATAGAATAGAAACAAGTTCTACACTAAATGTTTCTATGTAACTGAAACAAAATGTATATAATATGTGTCTAAAATATATTTCTGTAATGTATATAATAATTTAATAATCTGTTATTTTGTTTTGGCAAAATTGCTACAAACTTTCATGCCAATAAAGCTGATTTGAATTTGAAATTAAACATTACATTAATTAGAGCGTATATGGAACCTCTTAAAACTATGGTTTGTTTGATGGCTTTTTTTATTTTTAATGTCTTTTATAGTGGTAGATATGATCAAAATTAGGTTTGGAGTCTGTCCATTTTTGTGTTTGTGAAACTTTCCCATCATCAGAATCAGATGTACACATTAGTAACTGACAAAAACACACAGGGAATATAAAAAAAAGAGTACCGGTTAAAAAATTACAGATTTTTTTCTTTAAACATTTAGTAAATCCAGATTTTTAAAAAGAAAAATAACCCAATCCATTCTACATAAAATGAACGTGTTTCCAAGAATCAATATCTAACTCGATATGAGCGCAGAGTGGCATTACAGACATTTAATGGGTTTATTATAAGAGCACCATTTATGTCCTAATATATCCCCAGAGGACCGAGAGTCAATGAGAGAGACAGCGGCGGTCACCAGGGAAACCACAGCGAGGAGAACAATACCTGTGTAGGTGTTGATATGTGTGTGTGTGTGTAGGGGTATATATACATATATATATATATATATATATATATATATGGTGGGGGGGCCATAGGGAGTTGGGAGAAAAATGAGCCCTTCAAGAGACTCAGACAGACACTTAAAATTTTAATTTTTTAAAAGTTAAAAAGTGTTGCTTTTTTTTTTGCTATTAATGTCATCGAAAAGTTATTTCTGTCTTTTTTTTTCCTGGTAAAATATTATTATTAATCGTTAAAAAAAGATACACTTGTTTTATATAAACTATAAAATTATTAATAAATTATAGAAAAAAAAAATTATAATTTGATTTGTAGGCGTCTTTCAAAACACTCAGGGTCACCTTACAAGGCAGAATTAGAAAACAAAAGTATAAAAACAATATAATGGAGAAGACAAATTTGCAGTGTGTACAATCATTGAGTACAAAGGTTAACTGTGACTGAATATGCAAGTTTAAAAAGATATGTTTTAACCCTTTAACAGCATTCAGATGCCTTTCACAAGCACTGTATCTGTGAAATCTGAGAAAATGGTTTGATTTCTGTCAAAAACAAAGGATATATCCTTAATTGATGTAATTTTTGAAGTTATTATTTTATATCAATTCCCTTATTTTTCTTACCTTCACTTTTATATTTTATCACCACCTGTTTTGTTTTTTTGTGTTGCATTTTTTATTGTGAAGCACTTTGAGCTGCATCCCTTGTATGAAAAGTTCCCTATAAATAAAGTTAAAAATAATAACAATAATAACAACAATTATCATTATAATCGTAATAATAATAATAATAATCGTAATAATAATAATAATAATAATGCTGTTATTATTTCTTTTAATTTTTAAAATTTTTAGTTAAGACTTAAAATGTGTTACACAATGTGTGTGTGTGTGTGTGTGTGTGTGTGTGTGTGTGTGTGTGTGTGTGTTTGCTTGCTGAGAAGTGTACCTGGCAGGAGATTTGGAGGTGCTTCGTGTGGAGGACAGGGAGGCGCTGCGGGAGCTGCAGCAGCTGCCTTGACGCTGGGAACTCCTGCCGGGGGTCTCACCAGGGGACCTGGTGGACACACACACACACACACACACACACACACACACACACACACACACACACAAAGCCGTGTTGTATGTACACATACATCACAGGGACACACTCCACGGCGAGCTCAGGCGACAGTCTGCTGATATGTAAAACAGTTCATGCACTGACAAACACTTTCAATCTATATTCTAATGCAGACGGTGCGATGTAACGCACAGCGCTGAGCTCACACATTAGGAGATTCACGCTGCGCTTTACAGTCATTAACATTCTCACAGAGCCGCAGTGGCAGATAATGGAGGTAAAACACCAATATAAATTTATGAGACACTGAACGTGATTTCAATTGTACCCATTGTTGAGAGCTGAGACCATTGTTTGTTTTACTGTGTGCAGAGGATAAATTGTGCTCACTCTTACACACTGTGCACTGGATTTAAAAATTTAACAATAAGGAAGCTTTATATACTTAAAAACATGTATGTGTTTCTGTCAGCTGAATATTAAAGGTGAAGTGTGTGAGATTTAAGGGTCTTGGCGGGTTTACATTACAGATTTGTGCAAAACTTGAGTGATATTTTCAAAACGTCGATAAAACACAGTTTCGAGATGTTTGCGTTTCCACTGAGTGATGTTCTGTGGCTTCTCCGGTGATAACATCCCAGTAACCATGGCGATGGATGTTAGCAGTTCTATTTCTATTGCAGCCACCGCACTAGCCGTCATTATTTCCAATCCAAGGCCACGTAGGCGTGTTATACGAGCCGATACGAGCCGATACGATACGATACGATACGATACGATACGATACGATACGATACGATACGATACGATATGATACGATACGATACGATACAATGCAGTTTATGCGAGCAATAATGGAAAGGCGAGCCCCTTCTATGTGAGAGCGACCACGTATGAGGGATTTCTAGGAACTGATAGTCCACGATTTTACAGAGTAAATTTGGATTTAAAATTTCTAGATGATCCACTTAACTTTCTCAGAGTCATGTGATGCAATAACAGCTCTTGTAGCTCCTGCTGCAGCACGAGGGAGCCAGTTCCTGCTGAAGAGCACCTAGCCATAGCATCATGTGACCTAGAAACTGCACTTTTGCAAAATAGGGCTTTTTCAAATTGCATGAAATACCACCTCATGGGAGCATAAAAACTTATTTTGCAATAAATGGCAGTTTTTCAGAAATTGTTGTGCTTCCATTAGACGTATTTTATATTCAGTTTCAATTTGCACAATTTGAGGGTTAACGGAAACCCGCCTGACGAGGATTGCAGATTGCAACCAGCTGAAACTTACGCACACACACACACACACACATAAAAAAATCGTAATGATGGCTTTCTACTCTAAATGCACTCAAAAATCATTAGCTTTTTTTTTCCAATTAGGGAAATTTATTATGTTTTTTTTCTTTGTCCATTCAATAGATGAAGAATCTTAATGCAGAAATCACCTAATGGTTAAAATGACAACAAATAGTCATTTAAAATATATATATATTATGAATAAGTACCTCATATCAGTGAATAAAATGCTGCTTTAAAATATATTACATATTTTTTTATACTTGTCATTTTGACTCAAAATATCCAAATACTTAAAGTATCATTAAAAAAAAAGCAGTCATTAAAAAAAAAAAAAAAATCCCCTATTCATTTTTTTGGTGACACTTTGATCCACCGTCCATGTTTTTTTATAATGACTGTGTGTGCGTCTCACCTCTTCTTCTGTTTGTTCTTGTCTTTGTGTTTGTTCTTTGGGCTGCCAGATCTGAAACGAATGTCACACGTGAGATAACGAAGCTTTAAAACACGGCAAACACACACTCACACCAGCTGTAAAAAAACCCAAAAAAAGGAAACTCAGTGTACCACTCACCCACATGGGCTGCATTGTCTTTTGAACAATCAGCAGGCAGAAATGACAATAACACACACCTTACACGTGTTATGCATGTCAGAATGTATTGTGTTTTATTCTTGTCCCGTACACACCTGTATCTCCTCTTTTTCCTGGAGCCGGATGCAGATCTAAAAAGGAAAAAAAAAAAAAAAACACAATCATCATCATGATAAACTGAACAATTCATACACAGTAATGCCACACATGTGGACCAGGTGTCTGATCCCAGAAAAAGGTTATTTTTACACCCACGCTCCAGATTTGAGGTGGTTCTGGGAATTATTAAACTCACTTCTTGAAATAAATTCTAGGACATCGAAGGTATTTCGGACAATTTGCTGGAGGCTGGACCCAAAATCGAAAGTGTGACGGTACACATAACCAAAGTCGTCGACTGGCAAACACTTTTCTACGCTGAGAATAACTTCAACTTGTGAGCACAAACAAATCAGCATGTCGGAGGCTGTTTGAGTTCACATCTTTTTACACGTGTCAAATGAATCAAGGTGAGTTAGATTAAATATGCAGGTTCACGGTGACGTTAGTGTAAAAATCACAAAGCCAAAACAATGTGTTTTATATTTTTCTCACTGGAAGTTGCCTTTGTTGTTTAATGGCAAAAAAGCAACTGTTTTTAACCCACACATGCAAAAAGTCTTAAAACTTTGCAACATGAATTACAGCTTTTAGAGAAACTGCTGTGAAATGAGACATTTTAGACCGCAGCAATCCCCCCAAAAAACCTGCAAAATCATGGAGGGGGTGTCAAACACATGATGATGCTATACAATATGATGCACTGCTGTAAATTAAACTACCCAACATGATATAAAGGAGTTAACCCTTTAAAACCTGGATCAATATCAAAACTGATATTTTGGGTTTTGTTGGTCTGCATTCAGACAAACAATTCAATCCTCTAAAATCCAAGAAAATTGGTTTGATTTCTTTTGAAAACATGAAGAAAAATGCAATAAGCAACTTGACAAGAAATATCCAGAAAATTGCAAAATAAATAGATAAATCAGTAAATAACAATAAATGAAAAAATAAATAAATAGTAAAAGCTGACATAAAAATAGCTTGAAAATAAGCTGTGGTGGGGAAATTATAAGATATAATTTAAATAAATGAAAAAATGTCATAAAAACAAACACACAAAAAAAGACATGGCCTGAAAAAAGTGCTAAATAATAAGAATTCTGTAACATAATGTTAAATATGTAATTATGATAACTATAAATATAGTTTTCTGAACAATTACATATATATACACACATACATACACACTTTTTCTTTTCTTTTCAGCTTTTTTTTTGTTTGTTAATTTTTGGGTAATTTCTTAAGTTGCTCATTGCATTCTTTCTTTTCTTTTCTTTTTTTTTTTTTTAAGAAATCACGTTAAGTAAAGGATCTGAATACTTCTTTACCAATGCATAAATGCAATAAAATATCAGTGTACATCTGATGACACACGGCGCAGCGTCGTTTTGTCTCAGTTCATGTTAAAGATTGTGCAAACAGCAGGAGAATCGTGTATTTTCGCTCCTAAATGGAATATTTCAGCGTGTATTTCTGCACCCCTTAATGATGTGCATGTAATCTAAATCACATGCATGTATGCAGAGGAGTCCGCGGGGAGCTCTCACTCAGGGCTCTTCGCTCGCTGCTCTTCGGGATGTGGAAGTCACGCTCACATCACAGCAGAAAAAGCAGCTGCCTGCGATAACAAGACGAGATCCAGTTTTTCCTTTGACCGCGTATCGAGCGAACAGTAGCATAATGACGGGGAGGCCGGCCATCCCTCAGTCCTCAGCGTTCAACTGACACATCACCTCCGTATCACTTTCACCCTGGCTGCAGTTTCCATGGTGATTAGTCAGGCCGGGCTGAGTTGCTGCTATTTTCCAGAGCAGCACTTCATCCCCCCTGCTGCTTTACACACCTACAGCGCGCAGAGGAGTGGGAGGCAGCGGCAGCACAAAGTGTGTTGATCCACTGAGAGGGGAGTAATAAAGCTGTCGCTGTAACGTATATATGAGGCTGAGGTGTGACTCAGAGCTGTGGCGGCACATGTTTCCCCGCAGGAGGGAATCGGCGCGGGACCGTGAGGCGTTATTGTGGAGAGCGCTTTCTTCTTCTCTGGTTGCAGCTTCATCTCACACCTCACCTCCTGCTGGGTACCTAAAGCTCCCACCATCGCCACTTCATTGTCTGTGTCCACGCAGACATCTGTGTGCAGCCCGCTGTATGCACTGTGCATGCTCCGATAACAAAATATAACCTATAAGAATTATATTTGATATATATACTGTATATTTGAATTTCATTTGAAATTAAATTTTAAAAAAAACACTGGGGGGAAAAGCAATTTGGCAAGAAATGTTTAAAAAAAATTGCAAGAAATCAGTAACGTGACAATAAAATTGCCAAAAGCGTGAAGTTAGTTTTAAGTTGGATATTTGACCCTCTGAAAGCTAAGCTATTTTAATTTGAAATTTGACATTTCTTTAAAAAAAACTGGGGAAAAGGCAAAAAGCAATTTGGCAAGAAATGTCCCACAAATTGCAAGAAATCAGTAACAATCATGAATGTTAAATCAATGTTAAAAAAAAAGATGGGGATTAATAGCAAATAATCCAGGACATGTCCAAAAAAAGATATTAATAATTAAAATAATTTTATATTCAAAATTATGTAACAGGAAAAAAAAGTTATTTTCAGCCCTTTTTTCGGTAAAATTTTATTTTCAGCACTTTTTTTAAAGGTAACTTTTTGGTTTGTTTTGCATATAACTTTATTTATTTATTGCTTATTTTGAGGTACTTGTCCCACTATATTTATAATTAAATAATTTGTATTTAAAATTATGTTACAGTATAATACAGACAGACAGATTATTTTTCAGCACTTTTTTAGGTTATTTTCCTGTTTGTTTTTTTGCATATTACTTTATTTTTTTATTTATTGTTTATTTGAGATCATTTTTTTTCTTTCTTTCTTTCTTTTTTTTTTTTTTTTACCAATTTCCTGCTAAAACTAGGCTGCACAGACGTCTCCAAGAGGTCCAAGTGAAAGAGTGTGGATGAGGGTCTACTCCTTGCTCCTCCTCGTTCCTCCTCTCTCCTCCTCACTCCTCCTCACTCACTCTCTGGTCACAGAAAACACCCTCAACTCTAAGGAAGAGGATCCTCCACATGAGCTCAGTGAAGCCGTTAGATTCATTAAAGGGAGTTACAAAGGAGCAGTGGCACAAATTTTTAGCTCCAACATCGAGGGAGGAGGCGACTCTCCGGGGAGGAACTCTGTATTCTGCTCCCTCTATACATTATTCATACATCAACAGCACCTGCAATGCAGAGCAGCTCCACTGTGAGGCCGGAGGGAGGACAGAGGAGGTGCAGGGAGGAGGAGAGAGGAGGTGTGTGGATGAGGGTAGAGGAGAAGAGAGGAGGCGTGGGGATGAGGAGAGAGGAGGTGCAGGATGGATGGGAGGTGAGAAACAGGAGTGAGAAGGTGCAGTAATGAGGAGGAGGAGGCGCAGGAAGGCTAAGAGATGTGAAACCGAAGGGAGGTGCACTGATGATGCAGAGGACAACTGGATGGATGGGAGGTGTGAAACAGGAGCAAGGAGGTGCAGTGATAAGAAGGAGCAGGATGGGATGGACGGATGGGTGGTGTGAGATAGGAGCGAGGAGGATTGGATAGATGGGAGGAGGAGGATTGGATGGATGGGAGGACTGAAAAAGGAGCGAGGAGTTGCTGCAACGAGGAGGAGGAGGACTGGATGGATGGGAGGTGTGAAGGAGGTGCAGTGATAAGGAAGAGGAGGATTGGATGGATAGGAGGATGGATGGAGGAGTAAAAAAAGGGCAAGTAATTGCAGCGACGAGAAGGACTGGATGGATGGGAGGTGTGAAACAGGAGTGAGGAGGAGCAGGGATGAGGAGGAGGACCGGATGGATGGGAGGTGTGAAACAGAAGCAAGGAGGTGCAGTGATTAGGAGGAGGAGGACTGGATGGATAGGAGGATGGATGGAGGAGTGAAAAAGGAGCAAGTAATTGCAGCGATGAGGAGGAGAACTGGATGGATGGGAGGTGTGAAACAGGAGTGAGGAGGAGCAGGGATGAGGAGGAGGACAAGATGGATGGGAGGAGGAGGTGTGGATGGATGAAGGCATGAAACAGGATGGATGGGAAGAGTGAAACAGGAGCGAGGAGTTGCAGCAATGAGGAGGAGTGGGAAAAGATCAATGGGAGGAGGACTGGACGGACGGGAGGTGTGAAACAGGAGCGAGGAGGTGCAGTGATGCTCAGCCGTTTGGTGAGAGGCTAATTTTTCTCGGGTGGTGTACGGGGAGCAGGCGGGGGGCAGGCGGGGGAGCAGGAGGGGGAGCAGGAGGGGAGCAGGCGGGGTCATTAGAGCAGCACATTTAGCTCTGCTCCCTCGAGTCAGGAGGAGCAGAGAGAGGAGACGCTCTCTACGGTTGCTGGTTGTCGTGGTGATGTCCGGAGGCGCTGGACCACTTCCTGCTGATGAGCTCCTTCTTTTTTTCTCCTCCCTTCCCGCCTCCCTTTCATCCATTCTCTTTCTTTTCACCTTTTCCTCCTTTCACTCTTTCTTTTCTTCTCATCTCTCTCATTTTTCACCTCCTCCTTTCCTTTTTTTCCATCTCCCTCTTTCATTCTTCTCATCTTTACCTCTTTCTTCTGTCTTTCTTTTCTTCCTCTCATTTGGTCTCTCCTCCTCCCCTCACCATTTTTTTTAACTTTTTTCTTCACTTCTTTTTCTTTACCTTTTTTCTTCCCATGTTTTCCTTCTTCCTATCTTTTTCTCACCCCTTTTTTACTTCAAATGTTTCCTTTTTACTTCTTTTTTCTTCCTGTTTTAGTCCTTTCTTTCTTTTCATTTTCTTCCTTTCTTCTCTTCGTTTTACTTCCCGTCATTCCTCCTTACTTTTTCACTTCCTTCACATTTTCATTCTTCCTTTTCCCTCTTATCTTTTCTCCTTTTCTGTTTTCACATTCCCTTTCTTCCTGTCTTTCCCTCTTTCCACTCTTGTTCGATTTATCTTTTCCTCTTTTCCTTTCCTTCACCTTCTCTTCCCGTTCTGTCTTTTTTTCCTTTTACTTCAACAGTTTTTAAATTTTTCATTTTCTTTTTCATTTCTCCTTTTTTCCTGTCCTTTTCTTCATCCCTTTTTTTAGGATCGTCTTTCCTCGTTTCTCCTCTCTGCCTTCCTTCTTTCTTTTCCTTCTTATTTTTCCACCTTTCCTCCGGTTAACATACCTTTTCTGTTTTTCTTTTCTTACTTTTCTAATCTTTCATCCTTTTCTCTTTCACCTCCTTATTCTTCCTTTTTTACCCTGTTCCTCTTTTCCAGTTTCACCCTCCTTTTTCTCCTCATTTTTCCTCCTTCCCTTTTCTTCTTCTCTTCTTTCATTTTCACTTTATTTTTCTTGCTCTCCTCTTTTGTTTTAGTCCTCCTGCTCTTTCTCTTCCCTTTTCTCCTATTTATCTTTCCTTCTTCATTTCCCTTTCCCCTTTATTTTCTTCTCATCTATCTTAAAGTCTTCCCTTTCTTTTTCTCCCCACCTTTCCTCCCTTGTCCCCGTCACATCCGTCCCTGTACGGCGGGCTGAAAAACCTCTGAGTCTTTCTCATGTCACTGATGACGACACTCGCACTCACCTGTCTCTCTTGTGTTTCTTCCCGCTCTTTTTCTTCTTCTCTCTGTGAGTTGGCGACGAGCTGCCGAACCTTTCGATGGAGAGAAGGGGAGAATTTGCACGTCGTGACAAAGATGCAAAACAAGCCTCAGATTGCTGCCAACTTGTGTCTTTCCCTTCGTCACCGAGCGGCGTTACATCACACCTCAGAGGATCTCTGCACGCGGAGGAGACAGCTGATCTCTGTCTCTCTGTCTCTCTGTCTCTCTGTCTCTTTGTCTCTCTGTCTCTCTGTCTCTTTGTCTCTTTGTCTCTGCCTTTCTGCTCTACAGTGGCGTCATTATTCCTGGACATCCAGGCTTCAGCCCAGTGTCTAATAAACAGCCCGGGATCTAAACATGTAAATATAAATATGTGCAGGAAGCGTTTGTCTGTGGAAATCCAGATAGCTTTAAGATTTTTTCAGTATGTTCAGATTTATTAGTATTTTGGAAATTTTTGTTTTGGCATCCCCGTTGGTTTAGAAGGCTTTTTTTTTTTTTTTTAAATCACCAAAAAAATTACCAAAAAAAGGATTAAACTTTTTTTAAAGAAATTTTTAAAAAAAGAAAACGTCACTTTAAAACAAGTCACTAAAGATTGAAAATAAAATAAGATTCACCCAAAAATGTTTAAAGAAGAACAACTGCCACTTAAAAAATAATCACCAAAACTAAGAAAATAAAAATCGCCAAAAAAGTTGAAAAGCAAAAAAATTACCTAAAACATTGAAATGTTTTGTTTTTTTAAATCATCAAAATAAATAAATAAATAAATAAAACAAAAGAAAGAACAACAACATAAAAAAAGAAAATATGCCTTCCGAACCCACGGGCCCATACATATATATACATATTTTTTAAAAAATTACATCAGAGATAAAATAATTAAAAGATTCAGCCAATTAAAGTTGTATGCCCTTCCTCAAAGCCAAAATAATGCAAGATAACTTAAGTCCCTCCCCAGCGCTTTAAGACTTATTTGACATGCCTCACCACCTCCTCCCCTCTCATAAATAACGAACAGTCCCTAATAAATATAAAAAGCCCTGGATCTAATAATCTGTTCATACTTACACGTGACAAAATGTACTAAATTCTGCCACTTTTATCAAAAATACAGAGTATTTTTCCATTTCTAGTAAATGAATGTCTAATGATAGCAGTTGTGAAGAATTCTGTTTCTACTCAGTAATAATTACTAACAATTACTCATATTTTAAACATCACAATTTCTAAGTTTTGAAAAATGTTTTTTGGGGTAAAAAAAAGGTGTCAGAGTGCATAAAAAAGCATCTAAATAAAGCTTCAAAGTGCAGGACCCTCCTCCCTGCTCCTCCCATCCTTTCTCCTCGGTAGCATCACCTCCTCCTCTCTCACTCTTTTTTTTTTTTTTGATTTTTATTTGCTGACCTCATCCAGAGACAACAGAAGATGAGACGCTTTGCTAATGACTCCCTATATTTTCCCCCTCGCTCCTAAACTGCAGTATCCGATGGCTCGTTAGAAATATTCACACCAAAATAATTGGAATTACACTTCACAAAAACCACAGTGTAATTATTCTGTCAGCGAGGCGGCAGAAAAAAAGAAAAATCGAAGCACTTCATCAGCGCGAGCCATTTCCACTCACCGACTCCTTCGGCGGCCAGATTTCTTCTTCTTCCTTTTCTTTGGACGCGGGGATGGAGAGCTGCTTGATTTCCTCTTCACTCTGAATTGGCCACAGAAGGAGAGAACGAGAGTGAGATCGAAAAAGCCAGATCCGGAGCGAGAGAGGCAGAAATGATTCACAAGTGATTGTTATAATAATTTCCAGAAAGAATACATTTCTGATTATAGTTATTTGCCGCAGTGTGTGGCGATAAGGGTCCATTTCCTCATTTCCTCCATTCATTCTGCCATAACACGCAACACATCGTGCCACGGAAATAACACTTGATCTTTCCCGCAAAGTGTCACATTCAGAGAATCTAAATGACCATCAGCACTGCGGTCCGCAGACATAAATAATAACGGATGTTTATCTGCAGGTGCACGCTGTTACTGTGTGAGGAGCATTTTCATCTGGAGATCAATACATGGATATCAGCCGAGGAAACACCCGGAGGCCATGTGAGGGAGATAACAGGCGGCTACGTTTATTATAAGAATGAGCTGCTCATCACCAGTGACCTTTACATACTGTTCATAATTCACACCTGAATCCTGTCATAACAAGTGTATATACCTAATTATGAACCACAGATCTATTTAGGATTTAAAAACAGCCCATCTGACAGTGGTGCAATGTCATTTATTATTATTATTATTATTATTATTATTATTATTACTTATTATTATTATTATTATTATTATTACTATTATTATTATTATTATTATTATTATTATTATTATTATTATTATTATCACTATTGTTATTATTATTATTATTATTATTATTATTATTATATATTATTATTATCAGAAATTTGAAATTATGTTACTGTAATATATTTAATTAAATATGTAAGATAAATACATATATTCCATGTTATTTTTCTATTTTATTTTATTTATTATTATTTATCTTATTAATAAGAATAATTTATATGTCAGCTTTAGTTATTTACAAATGAAGAGTTTTGCACAAAAACATGAGAAGCATTTATGAAATGTGATGTTTTGTTACAAATTAAACTACCAAACAGTTTATACAAGTACTGCAATAATTACTCAATTCACAGAAAATGCATTGCCCATTATTTTGATACACATTTAAGTTTTTTTTTTTACACGTTTCTTCTTGTAAGTAGTAAAGCCATTTTTAGGTGTTTTTGGTTTGTTTTTGTTTTTTTGCATTATTTTAATTTGAAAGTTTGAAAGTGTTTTTCTTTTCTTCTTTTTTATAATCTATTTATTCTTTTTTTGGTATTCTTTTTTAAAAAAAGTTTTCTCTGCATTGGATACTTTTTATTTTATACTTTTATTGTATTTTCCTGATTATACTCATGTTTACTTGAGTACCATTTTCAATGCAGGACTTTTACTTGTGTATTGACTTTACTTGTATTTTCACAGGGTGGTATCAGTACATTTACTTAAGTAAACTTCTCCCACCATGTGCATTTTAAGGTTATTTTGTATTTCAATAGAGCAGCCTCAATGTACAAAAACTTTGTAGCACCTGTACAAAAGTATAAACGTTTTTAAACATTTCCAATTTTGTGAATTTGGGGTCACTTTGAGAAAAGTCATCAACTTTTAGGTTAAAAAAAAAAGTAATTTAGGGTGTTTTTGTTACTGATTTTTAATGCTAAAATAGCACGTGTGTGTTTACCGGTTGTCGCTGTGGTAGTCGTGGTCATAGCCTCCGTCTTCATAGGCAACCAGTTCAGGGTCCTCTTCATACCCGTCAGGCTGATAGTGCAGGTGGTTGACCCTGAAAACGCAAGAGTCAAGGGTTACTGCTGTGAACACAATGACCTTGACCTTTGACCTTCAGTCAAGCCAGCTGTCTCTTGGATTTTAATGAGAGTCTATTTGTGCAGTTACTGTTGATACCAAGTGTACGTTTGTGCCAAATATGAGGAAATCCACTCAAGGTGTTCATGAGATAATGTGTTTACAAGAATTAGATGGATGCAAGGTCAATGTGACCTTGACCTTTGACCTTTGACCACCAAGATCTAATTAATTTATTGTTAAAACCAAGTGAATGTCTGTCCCAAGTTTTCTTGAGATATTGCATCCAAAAGTATGACACAGAAAAGATAACAAGACCTTGACCTTTGACCACCAAAATCTAAATCTAAGTTCATCCCTGAGACCAAGTGTACGTTTGTGCCAAATTTGAAGAAATGCTCTTAACGTGTCCTTAGGACAATACATTTACAAAAATGAGATTATGCAAGGTCACAGTGACCTTGACCTTTGAGCTATGACCACCAAAACATAGGGCTGGGCGATATGGAATAAATCGATATTATCAATATCAATATATATCATGATATACATATCATCATCATCATCATCATCATCATATCAGTATTTCTGTGGAGCTTAAAGGTTCCTTTGACTCCTCAGTGAGATATGAAGATATCATCAGGTTAATTTTGGTTTAAATATTTATTTTCTGTCAGACATTGAACATGACAAATATACTGTAGAACAGCATCACCAGCTGGAGGACCTATTCTACTAAAACTCACAGAGGTCCAGGTACTAAAATGTCCTCCCAGCAAAGGTCCGAGCCGCATACCTAAAATCAGTATCACCATTAACTGAACATTTTACTTTGTTTACGATTAAAGAACGATTATTTTTCTTTTTCTTTTTTTTTTGTGGTTTGTTTTTTGCCCTCATAGTTCACTGACACAGTTTCATGTGACCATGGTGTGTTGGAGTGTAATAAACATATGATTTACTGTTATTTATTAAACTTTCCAGCATTATATAAAAATGAAAAGCCCCATAAACATATTGTGCTGATAACAGACCAACCTCTCCTGACTGCAGGACTCTGACTCTGGCTATTAATCATTTCACTCAGGAATAAAAACATTTGAGTAGAAATGGTGTTCACAGGTACAGCTGGACATACATCCACACATCTGTACGGACAACCCCAAAACATCATGCCTCCGGGCTTTACGGCCGGCACGGACGGGACCGAACTGTGACTCTAGTTTTATTCTGACATTTGTAATCTTGTCTCACCCCAGCAGTGAGAATATCATCGTCTCTCACAGCTCAGCTTGTGGAATTCATATCTTCACACTTATTCCTCACACACACACACACACACACACACACACACACACACACACACACACACACACACACACACACACACACACACACACACACACAGAGTGTATTGTATACACAGACAGATGGCAGCAGCCTCCTCCCTAATCCTCCCTGCCTGCTACCTCCTCCTCTCTTTCGTGGTCTCCTCTGATCCACCAGATCTGACCTTGCAGGCTCCATGCGAACTAAAGAAATAGATAAAGAAAACGCCACACTGATTATTTTTCCCTCACGCAGTCCTATCTCTCTGACCTTGTATTGTTGCAACCCTGGCAGGTCACGCTCCGAGCTTTCTGGTGCTTTTCACACTGATGCTGCGGAGAGAAACAGCCCACGGGCCAAATCTGGCTCCTGAAAGGGCGTCAGGTGGCCCCCCAATCTTTTTCTCAATCACAGTAAAAATAAAGTCATTCACACTGGGAACTGTGTTTGTACTTTTAGTCTCCATTAGGTGCCAGAGTGCATAAAACAAAATCAATCCACCACAACACCAGACAGAGGTCTTAGACCCTCATGTCCTAAAATCATTAAAATGTCAAGAATCCTAGAAACATCATAAAATACTAAAAGAGTCCTAAAATCCAAAAAAGAATTAAAAAATCCAGGAAACATCCAATATCCTAGTTAGGTACCAAAATCCGAGAAATGTCCTAAAATCAGAGAAATGTCCTAAAATCAGAGAAATATCCTAAAATCAGAGAAATGTCCTAAAATCTTAGAAATATCCTAAAATCTGAGAAAGGATCCAAAATCCTGGAAACATTCAATATCCTACTTAAGTACCAAAATCCCATAAATATCCTAAAATCCAAAAAAATGTCCTAAAATCCTAAAAACTTGCCAAAACCCAAACTGTTTATAAAATCCAAGAAATGTTGTGAAATCAGAGAAACGTCCTTACAAGCCTCAAATCATTCAAAATCCTAAAAATGTCCTAAAATCCTGGAAACATGTTTGCACGTGGCTGCCGGCCTCCCGTCGTTTCCCAACACAAACTGAAGTAGATGTTATTGAGACGAGAGCGGCGATGACAGAGACGTAACCTCGACGATGAGGCGTGCAGCCTCAATTAGTAAGCGAGAGATGAAAACAGGCAGGAGTAATGAGATGAAGAGCAACACGTGGGAAGACAAAGCAAAGGACGGTGAGGAGATCAAACACTCGGTGAGAGCGCAGAGAGGAGGGAAGCCGCAGGAGGAAGACAAAAGGAAGACACGAGGAAAGACGGAGAGCGTGCAGAATTTCGGCAGGACACATTCAGCCTGATGGTTAGTTAGGAGGAGATGAGGCAGCAAAGCTTTTAATTGGCCGAGCACCACTGGGCTCAGCGGGGACGCCGAGCACCAGCGAAATAACCTCACTTCAAAATGACAGTGCTTTCTGCACACACACACACACACACACACACACACACACACACACACACACACTCAGCTACACGCGCTCTGATGAATAAACTTGCATTACAAAAACCTCACTAATTTGAAGTTGAGCAACAAAAACAACAGAGAAGAGAAAAGAGAATCCGTAAACGGCTGCAGGCGGAGTGTGTGTGCGACACCGTTCACGCGGGAGCAGAGATTTAATGCCGGGAACTCGAAAAGTTAGAAACTGTCCGTGAGACGATAGAGAGACTCGACTCAGCTGGCTTTTCTTAGGGGCCACTTTTGTGCAATGACAGAAAAGCAGGGGCCCCATACATGTTTCTAGGATTTTAGGACATTTCTACGATTTCAGTAAATTTCTAGATTCAAGGATGTGTCTGGGATTTCAGAATGCTTCTATGATTTTAGGACAATTCTAGGATTTTAGAAAGTTTCTAAAATTTTAGGACATTTTTCAGATATTAGGGTCTTTCTATAATTTTAGGACATTTTGAGGATTGAAGGATGTTTCTGGGAATTTAGGATGCTCCTCCCATTTTAGGACGTTTCTAGGATTTTGGGACACTTTTACAATTTTATTTATAAGATTTTAGGATGTTTCTGGAATTTTACAACATTTCTAGTATTTTTAAGACATTTCCATGATTTTAGACATTTTTAGGATTTTTGGACGTTTATAGGATTTCAGGATGTTATTCCCATTTTTTAGGACGTAGGAGACCTCATGTCTGCAGTCTCACTTCCTGTAAAGGCAACATCTAGTGGATTTTTTTTTGCAACAATCCTAAACTGAATGATGGAGATCACATGATCATATAGTCAAGATCAGCTTGAATGAAGGTCAACACGTTTTTCATGAATATAAAGTGAATCAAAATGTGCTCCACAAACGTTTGAGCAGAAAATGTTAAGAGTTAAATATGAATATTAGAAATTTGGGTAGATGATGTAGACGAGCTGAATGACAGCAGGCTCCATCACGACCTCCGTCACGCCGCAGCTGAGTTTGCTCAGCTGTGAGGTTTTTATTCGGATGCCATCTTTTTCCACGGGGACTATTTCCACTGACAGGCCGCGGCGCTCAGCTGTGGCTTAAGACTCGCACACACTGGCGGTAAACAGGCAGCGATGAGCACGGATGAGCTCGCTCATAACTCTGTTTACCGATGTCCCACATCGATTTCCTGCAGGATGGATGGGAACGCGGGCCGGAAGAGGAACTGCAGTGTATAGAGAGAGTCGGAGCAGAGCCGGATCAATGGGGGGGCTGATCCCGGACTGCACATAGGTATTCAATACCTGATGAAACGCCTCAGACCGACAAAAACTGTTGCAATAAAAAGCATCGACTGTCTGCAACATCAAGGTCTCCCCTATGATCACAGGACTGATCAGCCGAACCTCGTCACTGCAAAAAATGTCCGTAAAATTAACGGCAAAGTGCCTTAAAATCGTGACCTCATAAAAATGTAACAGAAGAAAAAATAAACAGAAAAAAGAAAAAAATATGACTGTGAACAGCGCTCTGTTTACAGTCATATTTTGTAAAGTGCTGAATCAAACAAAACTGTTAATTTTAGAGTAAGAATATGTTTGAAAAATGATATTTCTTTGAAGAATTTACAGATTGATATAGTTTTTTTTTACATACTGTAATACAAAAATAGTGCAATTCTGTCAAAATATTTTTTTTCAGGTATTGTATTACATTTTGCAAATTAATATGTAATGCATTACAGATTAATATGTAACCTAGAAATGGATTTTAAAATGGATTTTAAAACATTTAAGTTTTCCTTCAAACTTGAAATTTCGTATAAACGTTCACTAAAAAAATAAATAACAAAATGTTTTGGGTATATGGTTTATGGTAATATTAGGACATGACAAAAATGACAAAAAAATATTTGACACGCTTTTTTTACCTGCAGTTTTTTTTTGTTCTGTTCATGATCTCTTTGTTTTGCTTTTATAATTTGTTGTTTATTTCTGTGTTGTCATTTTATCATCTGGATCATGTGATGGCTTCCTATGGTGCATATATTTTTAAAGTCCTGATGAAAACCTTCAGTAGTGGAAACACGTTGGCTATAATAAAGGCTTTTCAATACAATTCCTCCTCATTTTCACGTTTTTGGAGTGCCCGGTCCCCGATTTCCACGAGAACCCGACACAAGTAGTTGACCTTCGTTGAGCCGACAGAGCAAACAGTCATCTCGCTCTTTTTCTGTGATTCATATAATGTTTCAGAAGGAGGCACTTGACATGTAGAGTCAGAGTGGTGGGCAGAGGGATGCAGATTACTCCACAGAGAGTCTGCAGAGTGTGTGTGTGTGTGTGTGTGTGTGTGTGTGTGTGTGTGCGTGCGTGCGTGCGTGCGTGCGTGCGTGTGTGTGTGTGTGTGTGTGAGAGAGCCTGGGGGAGTGTTGAGTGTGAGGGGAGGGGGGGGGGATAACAACCCTGCAAATTACAACCTTCTTCAATTTTCCACATCAAGGCCTTTCTGCAGAGAGAAAGTTGCAGAATTGGAGAGAAGCTCTGAAAATCACAAATTGACCCGACTCACGAGCGCCCTTGAGAGTGAACTAATGCGAGGAGAAAAACAAACAAAGCTCTCTGTATCTTCACAGTTTGCTTTCTCTGGGCCACAAATGATTAAATTAACTTTATTGGTGCTGCTGTGTTTCTGCGCACTCTACTGTACAATTCTGAAAAATAATAAATGATTAAAATTTCTGATTAGGACTGATGTTGGTTAAAAAATTAACTGGAAAATAATGTATAATACATATATATATGTATAATATATATTCTTCATATCACACATAAGGAAATCAATATTAAAATAAATATTGTACATTTAGATTTTTATTAACTTATTTCTGTATTTATTTATTTATTCATGTATTGATCTATGCATATATTTATTTAAACATGTTTTTCTTTATTTATTCATGCATTAATTTACGTATTTCTATAGTGATTTCTTTAAATATTCCTGTTTTTAAAACTTTTTTTATTTACATAATTATTTATTTCTGTATTTCTTAATTCATTTATCTATTTGTGCACATATTTATTTATTTAGGTCATTATTCTGAAAAGTGCATTTTGTAGTGTTGTAATATTAAAGGGGGCCCTAAAGGGTTAATGTCAGACGGCGGCGGAGGAGCAGAGGGAGAGTCATTAGTCGAGTCTGTGCGACAGGAAGCATCAGCGTCATTAGCAGTCATTACTTCGCCAACAGCGGGTCACGTCGCCACCACAAGCCGCCGCTCTCCATCATACACACGTACAGTATGATGAGTGACTCAGGATGGACGCCACGCCCACATCCTGCTGCTGCGTGTGTGTGTGACGGCTGAAGCAGCAGTGTGTGCGTGTGTGTGTGTGTGTGTGTGTGTGTGTGTGATCTGGACGCAGACCGTACATACAATTACTCATTTTGCTTCCTTCAACTCTGCTCGCCTCAGATGAGACTGTCTTCCCGCCGCCCGGCGCTCTGAGCTGGAGCAAGGCTTATAGCGCTAAACAAATTGACAATTATCACGCCAATCTTCGCCTCATTGGCTTCCAGCAGAGTTTCCAATAGACTTTAAAATGCTGCTGATTATTTTCAAAGCGTCGGGGTTTAACCGTTCGCTGTGTATTCAGAAAGAGGCATTATCCATCAAAAAGCAAGCAAATTAAAATTTATTGCACTGTTGCAATTACGATCCATACTGTTTGGAGGCAGCTGCTCGAAGACATTATTAGACTCTGAGGCCATTTCTCATAACTCTCTCTGTTAAAATCAATTTCTGCCTGGATTTGATATTTATGGCTGTCTGCTTTCATTAGATTCATTTACTATAATTCAGTCATCATCAAGGATACAAAACTCTCTGGTTTCCTAATAAATGAGTTAAAAAAAGGAAAATCAACAACAAAAAAAGGAGGTTAGGTGAATACCCGTGCATGAACCCTCGGGATGGAAACAAATACATACACATTGTTTGGATATGAACAGAAAGTTTGACCTGAAACTGAATTTTCGCAGTATTGTGCTCTCCTCCCCTGACTTGTCACATGAAATATTGGCCCTACACATTTCTGCAAAACACAGATTTGTTACATTTGCATGTTATTTCTTCAATAAACCATTTCATTAGGTTGGCAAATATCTTGGCTTAAAACATCTAGTTTTGGAGGCACAATCTCAGCAAGAAACACAGTGACATTTTGATTTTTCTTAAAAGAAAAAAGCTTTTTGTGGCACTGTCTGCGCAGGAAACAAAATAAATTCTCGGTAAGACAACATCTGCTTTTTGTGGCGCAGTTCCAGCAGGAAACAAAGCGATGTCTCGGTAAAAAACAAATGTTTTTCATGACACTATTCCTGCTGGAAATCACTGAAGTCTCTGTTAAAAAAAAGACTTTCTTTTGTGGCACTATTAGGCAGGAAATTCAGTGATGTCCTGCTAAAAATAAACAACTTTTCATATGGTGGCTGAAAACTCTGTGATGTCAAAAAAACAACAAAAAAACAAAAAATGCTGGTGGCACTAATCTTATAGGAAACACAGCAATGTCTTGATAAAAAAACAACTTCTTTTCATTGCACTATCCTGACTAGAAAACAGTGACAGGTCACTAAAAATCGACCACATCTCAAGATTGCTGGAGACACAGCAACGATTTACTAAAAAACGTTTGTCATTTGTTGGTGTTGAACGGTGGTCTGCAGCTCGGCAGGTGTCTCTCCAAGGTGTCGAGGCATCCCCTCCACCTCCTTAAGTCAGCAGTGTGACTCTTTAGAAACGTTGATATAATTCGTATGAAACATGCAAATGTAACATCCGTAGTTTGCAGAAACATTCAATTTTCTCCTGGCAACTGGGCTGCACCAGATTTACAGAATTTACTCTGAACGTAGCATCACTTCACCTCAGAGTCACCTGTCAGTCAGATCTAAACGCACACATCATGCACACGCTGCTACGTTTACTACTGCATCTTTAATATCCACGAACGTCCATAAAGCCATTTAAAATTCAAGCCACCCTGTAACTTCACATCATGCCTCGTTTGTCCGTTTCCTCTGCGTGACAGTAATCCAGGTCACATGACGCAGATGTGACAGAACATAAACAAACCGGCTAAAAACAGACCTGTGGATAGTTTTCATTGAGGCGTTCTGTGTGTGGGTTTTCTTTAATAAATTATCAGCAGATGAATTGTGCGGCTCGAGGCTCAACTGATGTTGCAGGTTATTTTTACTTTGTGGTACTCGTGAGACTCTGTGTTTTCATCGACACTTCAAACGACTTATTTTCTCCTCCTGTTTTCTTCGGTTCTTAAAAGAAATTCGAGGAGTATAATTCAGTGTACTTCTGTTTTGTAGTGTAACATCCTGCTCTAATTCTATTATTGATTTCCTCAGAAAATAAACTACAGCACAGAAGATCTCAGATTTAAGATTAGTGTCACCAATTCAGCATCCAACCAAATGTCTCCCCTTCTGTTCCTGAGTGATGACGTTAAGTAACGGACAAAACGTCAGAACTTCCTCATTTTATTCTGTTAGATTTTTGTGTGAAATTTGACCGCATAAATTCTCGAGTTTGGGCCAAAAACATGTTTTATCAGCTCATTGTTGAGTCCAAGTGAGCATTTGCATCAAATTTGAGGAAACTCACCTGCAAATGTAATAACAGCCCACAGACATAATAAAAAACTGCAGCATTTAAGGTAATAATCCCACAAACCTATTAAATTTCCCACAAACGTCATAGCAGCTGCCTGCTACAAATGTAATACAACATTTCCTGCAAATGTCCACAAACGACATCTAT
The DNA here is from genome assembly GCF_026936395.1 of Plectropomus leopardus. Taxonomy (NCBI): domain Eukaryota; kingdom Metazoa; phylum Chordata; class Actinopteri; order Perciformes; family Serranidae; genus Plectropomus; species Plectropomus leopardus. The sequence continues at coordinate 1,985,607 of NC_142190.1, read as the reverse complement.
GGACATAGTATAGAAAACTTTTCTGTGCGTCACACATTTTTCTTTGGACATCATATAAATGTCTTTTCTGGACATTTAAAGGAAATTTCATATCATGGTTATAAAATGCAAATGTTATCATATTTTTGGGAAATTTATTACATTTGTGGGATTATTACAATAACAGCTGCAGATTTGTTTCAGCATTGTGGTTTATTACGTCACAACTCCCTCAAGGTGTTCTTGAAATATCATAATCACAAGAATGAGATGAATGCAAGGTCACTGTGACCTTGACCGTGGACCACCAATATTTAATCCGTTCATTGTTGATTCCATTTGAACATTTGCGCCAAATTTTAAGGAAACTTCCCGGAAGAGTTTTTGAGATATCACATTCAGTAAAGACAAGGTCACAGTGACCTTGACTTTTGACCTGTGACAACCAAAATCTAACCAGTTCATCCTTGCGTGCAAGTGGACATTTGTACTAAATCTTGAAAGTTTCCCTCAACGCGTTTTTGAGATATCACGTTCATACAAATGGGCTGAACGGATGGACGACCCAACAACACAGTGCCTCCGGCCCGGGTGATCGCCAGCGCAGAGGCATAAAAACAAACAGCAGCTTCATGTTACACACTTAACACACACATCACAGACACTAAACCTAACACTCAGTAACTTACACAGGTTGTGTGTGTGAGCCCTCTCTGGTGATGACGCCCTCTTTGTCCATCAGCATCTGTCTGAACGTGCTCACTTTCTGTCGAATCTCTTCTTCTGTGTACCTGAGGTTGGACACAAAACACAACAGTTAGCAGAGGAACACACAGAGACACAAAAAAGGGGTAAGGGTTTGTTTGGGGGCAGGGTATACAGTTTGGGGTCCTCTGAAAGAAAATTTGAGTATTTAATACTTAATTTCATGCATTTTAATGATTTTTTAGGCACCAATATGTTCCTTTCGTGCATCAATATATGGTGGAAATGTCTTTAATTTTGCCAATAAACTTAATAAATAAAAACAAAATAATTAATATTAATGTTCATATTAACAATAATCTCTATTTTTATGGCACCTTACATGCATAAAATGCAGCTTAAAGTGCTTTGCATGGGGGTGCTAAAAATGAAAACCAAACAACATGTAGAAATATATAATTATAGATAAAAAATTTCAAAAAAATAAAATATAAATAAAAATAATAATAAACTACACTAATCGATAAATAAATAAATTGAAACTACAACTCTGGAAATGGTTTGCAAATAGCCCAGAGGAGAAAAACAAATAAAATAAATATAAATATAGTGCAGTAGTGAGTAGTGCAAGACTTAAGTGCAGTGTCAGGAGTACGGTATGGTGTAACTCACTGATTGAAAATAAAAAATAGACCTAAAAATAATTAAAAAGAGAAATTATAGGACTTCCTTTCGATAAAAATATGTCTTCAAAAGTGACTTAAAAGAGGATACTGATGTAGCACCCGGACTTCCTCAGGCAGGTCAATACAAAAACAAAATAAAATAAACATAATAAAATAAAAGCCCTCTGCCACTTTTTTGGGAGAGAAAAATGCTCATGCTCTAAATATTGATCGGAGTCGTGTTCCCTGCTTTGCCATGCTCACACACACACTCCTCAGTCGTCTGCAGGTTTGACTCCTGGTGTGAGCAGACAGAGATGAAAGTGAATGACGAACACGCTGCACACTGGAGCAGCAGCAGCTTTAATAACAGCGTTGAATGCAGCATGCGTGCAGGCGAAGCTACCTGTCATCTGTCACAACTGCCAAACGTCCGTGTCGGAGCCATGTCCTCCCGCGCTATCACACAGAGCCCAACAAATGGCAGAGCGTCCTCCGACTGGCTAACTAACCGAAAATGACACGCAGCCCCAATGATGTACAGCCTGATGACTCACTGTCAACCTCCGCTGACCCCGGCGGGTTCCCGGTTCAGGCCCGGGCTGCACGTCATGTTTTATTCTGTGAGCAAAGTGCTGAGTGGAGAGTAACTGTGAGAGGAGCTGACAGAGAAAATCCTGCAGACGGCCGCAGCACGACTTTGCCACACTGGAGGTTTCTGTCTCTATTTTCTTACTCAAAATGTTTGTTGTGAGAACGACAGCACAGCATCAAAAACAATAAATTATACTTGTTATACTGTGATATTCAACTTACAGCCGTCAGCCAAATCTGGCCCCTGATAGTGTGCCGGGTGGCCCCCTAAACAGTTTTATAATTTACAATAAATTAAAGTGATTCACACTGAGAAATATTTTTGTCCTTTGGGTATACATAAGGTGTCAGAGAGTCTGTCTGTCTGAAATGTCTTAAAGTCAGACAAATGTCCTAAAATTCTTGAGACGTCCTGAAATCCGAGAAATGTCTTACAATCCTGAAAATGTCCTAAACCTCTGAGAAATGTCCTGAAATCTGAGAAACATCCTAAAATCCAGGAAAGTTCTAAAGTCCAGAACGACCTCAACTCCTAGAAATGTCCTTTTGTTTGGGGAAACGCTGAAGTGTTTTCTAAAATGTTGCTGTGTTTTGACCCTCGAGGTCACCATGAAAAAATACCACACCTACGATGCAGTAGCTAATGGATGAATTAAACTAAAATATTCCACAGCAGAGTCCGTCTCTGACCACAGACCTGCCTCTGTGAGACTGTATTCACTGACAGCGATAACTCGGCCAGCCTGAACGTGCAGGACAGCGACAGCGAAGCAGCGTCTGTCCTGTGCCATCCTGCAGATTCTCATCAGGGAGTAACGTCTGAGGACTTGACAGCGCGTGGCCTCTTTAATACACCGAGCCGCATTCACACCATCTCCACATTGTGCTCTGGCTCGGCAGTAATGGGATGTAATGAGCTACAGAGGAACATGAGGGGAGAGAGGAGTTCGGAGGAGGGACGGGGGAGAATTAATAGAGCCGTCAGAGTGTAGCCAGCAGCCAGACGTGGACTGACTGGAAGCCTCGGCCATTAATAACACACTGCAGTGTTCGTATAAAGTACAACAGCAGCAGAAGAAGTGAGGGCTGCCTGGGATGCAGCAGCATGTTCACACTGAGGTCCACTAATTATCCACAATTAAACTTGAGTGACGGCATCTGAAATGTGAGCTCTGACTGCAACAACCAAAGTATGAGAACTGTCTCAGACTTGGTGCTGAAACAGTTTCTCTTGGTCTTTCTTAAAGGAGCAGTTCAATAATTAACGCAGCTGACCAGCACCAGAGCAGCGTCGCTCACGCCGGCAGCGTGGCCCCTCTAACCTGTTAGCACGGGCACCGAACGAAGTCCTAGCTAAGACCCTGATGTCCTAAAATGCTAGGAACATCCTAACGTCCAAGAGAAACGTCCAAGAAGCCGAGAAACATCCTAAAATCCAATAAATGTCCTAAAATCCTAGAAAAATCCAAACATCCTAGAAACATCAGAGAAATGTCCTAAAATCCCCAAACATCCTAATTTCCAATAAATGTCCTAAAGTCCCAGAAATGTCCTGAAGTCCTGGAAACACACAGGGGTTGCTGTGACTGGCCCTTGGTCTCTGTCCTTGTAATTTTTCAAAATCTACTTAATCTACTAAATCCTGTAATTTGCTGAATATTTCTTTCCAAGTTGCTTGTTGCTTTTAAAAACATGTTTTCAAGAAGAAATCAAACTAAGTTGCTCACAGTAGTGATACAGATCCTGGCTTCAAAGGGTTAAAAGTGTTTTTGTGCCGTGATTAAAGAGAAAGACGTGAAACAGATGAAAGTGAACGTTCCTGATGTGGAGGGACGCTCTGCTCCTGAAGGTAAGCGTGGCCTGGAATACGAAGCACTCCCACATTAGGTGAAGACTCACGGGGAGCGTTTTGGCAGAGACCTGGGTACTTCCTACTTGGCCAGTTGCCCTTTTTAACATAATTGGCAGCGTTCACAATCAGGAAGATGGGAGGCAGCGGGCTGGCTCGCTGGGTGCCTGTGGAGAAGCAGGGAGGCGGTGAAGAGCCTCGCTGCCGGCTAAAAAGACCGATGCCTGTGTGCGTGTTGGGAGTCGGCGCTGCCCCCGGGCCAACCGTGGGAGTTAGCTGTGACAAGAAGCACAGTGCTGGGAAAATGGGCCTCCGAAAATGTGAGAAACAAAGGGCAAAATAAAAGCAGAAACATCTCATGGGGGGAAAATAGTCTTTTTTAAAGCTTTGAAATTTGTTTGTGTGTAGTTTTGTTTGAGCAGGAGGTAGGGCTGGGCGATAAAACGATAACGATATCAATCGCGAAATAACTTTTCCTCGATTGAAATATGAGACGTAGTCGATAGAATATCGAAAGAACTCATTCCAGCCATGTTTTGACAGAAAACACAAACAGCCAATGATAAGATAAGAATAGCGCAGCGGAGAACCAAATGCAGTGAAGGACTTTGACTGTAGAACAGCTGAGTGTTTGACAGCCACAGCACTGAAACAGCCACATTTGCAGAAGTGGAAAGTGACTTCTTTAGACTTCTACAGACTACTTTGTGTTAGTTTCAGCTTTAATCAGACTTTGGATGAATTATTTTGAAACACCAGGACGCATCGCTCCGTGTCTCATCCAGCCGCTCGGTAATTATTATTACCAGGGGCAGATGTAATGTTTTGGGGGCCTGGGGGCACAAGCACATGAGCTTATTTTCAGCCTTTATCTAACTGGGAATGTTGGCAGGCTGTTGCAGCAAAAGGAGAAGTAGGCCGACTCAAAAGTTTTTAATTCCTGAGTAAAATGATTAACAGCACAGAAGTTTGACAGAAGCTGAAGTCTGAGTCCTGCAGTCAGGAGAGGTTGGCCTATTATCAGCACAATGTGCTGAAATTTACCTGAAGTTTGTTTCAGATGGAGCTTTTCATTTTTACATAATGCTGGAAAGTTTAATCAATAATAATGATTCAAGTGTTTAATTACAGTCCAACACACCATGGTCACAAAAACAACCCCCAAAAACCCCAAAGAAAAGTAATCACTCTTTAATTGTAATCAAAGTAAAATGTTTAATTAATGGTGATATTGATTTTAGGTATGAGGTTCAGACCTTTGCTGGGAGGAAATTTTGGTAACTGGATTATATATATATATATATATATATATATATATATATATATATATATATATATATATATATATATATATATATAATATTGTATTGAGGTATTGTTTTTTACTGTGTATAAATAAATGTACAATCTATACTTCTTCATGTCATGGATAGGGAAATAAATGTTAAAATAAATACTGTACATTTATTTAGATTTTTATTAACTGATTTTTTATTAACTGAGCATTATTTTATTTATTCTTGCATATGTACTTATTTCTATAGTGATTTTTTAATTTACATAATTATTTATTTCTGTATTTCTTAATTCATTTATCTATTTGTGCACTGATTTATTTATTTAGTTAGTTATTATTTATTACTTCTGAAATTTATTTATTTATTGAGACTTAAGTCACTCTTCATCCTCCATATGACAGAAGAATAATAAATAACAGATTATTATTGATGGAGATTTATGCATATATTTATTTAAGCTTTTTGTTTATTTATTCTTGCATTTATTTTCTTATTTCTACAGTGATTTATATTTAAATTCCTTTTGGGTTCTTTTCAACATTTTTTAATTTACATAATTATTTATTCCTCTATTTCTTAATACATTTATCTATTTGTGCACTTCTTTATTTAGTCAGTTGTTATTTATTATTCCTGTATTGTTTTGATTTTTACATTTATTTATTTATTGAGACTTAAGTCACATTTTGTCCTGCATATATAAGAAGAAGAATATATGAAAGTTTATCATTGATGGAGATTTATGCCGCTGCAGAGGCCATTTTTCCTTCACCATCTTGTTCGTGTCACTGAGGCAGCGTTGCTCATCCTTAAAGTTGCTGAATATTTGTAGCCTCAACACTTGAACTTTGTGTTAATGGCCTCATCTTTAAGCCGCGGTTATTAGTGACGTTGCCATGGAGACAGTTGGCAAAGAACACAAGCCAACCAGCATAGCGTGTTTCATTAGCATGATGTGTGTCCTCCGGCACAAAGTTAGTCAGAGCTCAGTGTGTGCCGACGCCGAGGGCCACGGAGACTCATAGTGACTGCTGTTGTCCCTAATCCACAATCTCAGGGTTTCTCTTCAGCCCATCTGCACACGCACGCACGCACGCACACACACACACACACACACACACACACACACACACACACACACACACACACACACACACACACACACACACACACACACACACACACACACACACACACACACACACACACACACACACACACACACACACACACACACACACACACACTGCTTGGATAACCACAGCTTGCAGGCGAACTCCAGGCCGGCTGTAATTAATGCCGAGCTCTGTGATCCCGTGTCGGTTCGGAGGAAATTCACTTTCCCACTGATACCTCGTGACATTTTACTCACATCACATTTGTCATTTATGGAAAGGCGGCTAATCCTCGATGCATTAGAGGAGGGTGGTTTAATTGGATAAAGGGCGAGCTAATTATGGAGGTTTTTGGGGAGTAAAGGCCAGATATGAGAGGTGACGGGCACAAACATCAAACTGGTGTCGGTTTCCTGCCGCTGATTGTTTGTCATAGGACGGAGACGAGTGAAATAGATGCTCCTGTGGGGGTGTTTGAGAAGGTGGAGACCGATTAGAGCTGTGACACTGAACCCAACAGGGTCCCAAGTGCCCCAAACGTTTTTTAATTCACAATAAAAATAAAATGATTTACTCTGGGAATTGTTTTGTAGTTTTAGTATCCATGACCTGCCAGAGAGCATAAAACAGCATCAAAATAGAGCTTGTTGACCACAAAAAGTGACAGTGGAGGATCCCCCACACCCCCGACACGGGTCCTAGATAAGACACTCATGTCCTAAAAACTGAAAAACATCTTAAAATCTGAGAAACATCATAAAATACTAAAAATATTCTAAAACCCTGGAAACATCCTAAAATCTGAGAGATGTTTTGAGAGATCCTAGAAACATGCTATTTTCCTAGAAGTGTCCTGAAATCCCAGAAATATCCTAAAATCCTAGATATATTCTAAAATCCTTAAAATATCCTAAAAACCTAGAAATTACCTAAATGCGAGAAACGTCCTAAAATCCAAGAAATGTCTTAAAATCCTGGAAAGGTGCTACAATCATAGAGATGTCCTAAAATCCAGGGAATGTCCTAAAATCCTCGAGATGTCCTTGTATCCTTGAAATGTCCTAAAATCTAACAAAAAAATCTAAAATCCTCAAAACCTAAAATCTGAGATGCGTCATAAAATCGAAGAAATCCCAGTGATGTCCTAAAATCCCAGAAATGTCCTATAATCCTAGACATGTCCTACAATGCTAGACATGTCCTTTAATCCTACAAAATGTCCCAAAATCCTTGAAACATCATTAAATCCAAAAGGCATCCTAAAATCTTAAACATGTACGGGGCCACCATGAACTGGCCCCTGGCGTCCTGTCACTTTGCTAAACTGGCCCCTAAATGAAGCCGGTTGAGTATCCACGGATGACACTTTACTTCCGCTCATTTTCCCGCCGTCTCTTCCTCGTGGAGCGTGATGGGCCTGTCAGGCGGCGCGGCCTCGTTAACACTGCAGGCTAACGCTGAGCTACGACAGACTGATGTAGCAGGAAGAGAACTGCTGGACTTTATTAAAAAATAAAAAATAAAAAAGAGCAGCTCGGCAGCCATCTGTCAGGGGCCACTCATGTCGGAGTGGCTCCTGGTCTGAGAGCGATGAAACCGAGTCAAGATGTGAAGCGGAGCGGAGTCGAGGCCGGCTGCAGCTCGGCTAATGATGACAGAATAGGAGCGGAGCAGACGCCCGCGCTGACCGGCCCGTCAGCCTGCTCGGGCTCGGCTGGCAGACGCTCGCACTTGAAGGACGGCAGCTGAGCGTTAAAGCTCTGGACGGACTCGAGTCGTCTCGTTAAGCTACAATAAAAAGACAGAATCTCATTTGCCGGCTTGGCTCGGCACAGCTCCCCCTGCCTCTCCAATTTCTAATGTTCCTCTTTAAATGAGTGTGAGTGCATGTGTGCAGGATTAAGGGATGAAACGGCGGGATGGAGGGATGGAGGGAGCCGCGGCGATGCCAGGCATTAGACACAATTAAAGTGGTGGCTGGGGTCTGTTTTCATTTGAGGTGGATGTGAGCCAGCAAGCAGACTACGTCACCACAGAGTCCCCTCAGTCCCCATACGGTATTTAGTTTTTAATTTAATGACATTTTTTAAACACAGCATGCCCTCTGCAAACATTTTCTCTATTTTTTTTTTTGTTTTGAGCCTTTTTTCACCATTTTTTAAGAATAACTTTTTGTGGGTTTTTTTTTAGCAATTCTCAAAATTTAATTTTTTTGCAATTTTAGAGAAAACATTTTCGCAGTTATTATTATCATTATTATTATTATTATTTTAATTTTTTGTAGATTTTATGAACAAATTATGACCTCTGCAAGCATTTTCTTTAGGAATATAGATTTGACCTTTTTTTTCTCACTTCCTCAAAAAAAGGCAATTTTTAAAGAAAACTTAAAAAATATATATATATATTTTTTTTAATTTCATCAATTCTTAAAGAAAGATTTTTTCTTTTTTTTTAAGAAAACATTTTGGCCATTTTGCTTTTGTAAAAAAAAAACTGTTTTCTTTTTATTTTTGGCAATTTTTGAAAAAAAAATCTTTTTTTTCTTTAGAAACTTTCAGCGATTTTTATAGATTTTTATAGAAATATATTTTTTGCTGATTTCTGAAGAAACGTGCTGAGTTTGGAAGGCATAATTCTTTTTTTTTTCTTCCTTTTGAAAAATCACCACAATGAAGTAATTTATCACAGCCAGAAACTGTAATCTTAAGCTGTTTTAGTTTTGATCAGCCGTCTACAGTTTGGAAGGCGTCTCACCTACGCTCCAGGCTAATGCAGGATTACGGGACGGAGCGGGGGATGAAGAGGGCCACAGCGATGCCAGGCATTAGACACAGTTTAAACGGTGGCTGGGGTCTGTTTTGTGGTGGATGTGAGCCAGCAGACTCTAGTCCCCTTCCTCACTGAGGCCTCGCCGGAGGATTAGGCGGGGGTCGGATGAAGCCCCCTCCTCCTTTAACACACATCCAGCCGCGCTCTCCTCCAGAGATGAGACCGGGATAAATAGTCTGTCATGAGCGATGGCCTCATCCCGGGAGCCAATTAGATGGGCTCAATTAAAGGAGTCTGTTCATTTACGTTCTGAGGCCTGGCAGTGCCGCCGCCGTCACCGCCGTCACCGCCGTCACCGCCGTCACCGCCGTCACCGCTGCTCCACGGCTGAACCAACATTTTCCTCATGTCAGATCTGCTGCAGGTTACATACGACAAACATTTTTAACAATAAATCTCCAGGACTTTTCAATGACTCTGAGGCAGATTTTAAAGCCGATACATTCTCTGTAAAGACCTCTGATACTCGTCTCAGTTCTTTTTCATTATTATATAAAAGCTTTTTAAAATAGATAATATCTGAATAATTAATAATTCATTCAGAACAGCATCAGATCTGAATATTTAAATATAACTAAGGGACTGTTCAATATTTATGAGGGGGGAGCGGGTGGTGCAAGACGAGGCATGTCAAATCGTTTTTTTAACACTGTGAGCGGACGACTTCAGACGTCTGTATTCTGTGTTTATTTTAATGCTGATTTTTAAAGTAAACACGCTCAAAAGGCAGGTCAGACTGTAAAAACTGAGATTATTGTTGGATTTTTAAAAATCCCGACAGTCCGTGAACACATTATGTGTTATTATACAGGTTTGTGAAATAGATTTCCACTTTTTTTTTAACTTTCAGGATATATTAAGTAAAAAATAACAAAAAAAAGGTTTGTGATACCATATGAACCCTTCTGGGACGATGTGGTACATGATAAATCACCGCTTTCATCATAATACAATATTATACGGATTCTGTGGATAACTCTACGATATCTGCACTTTGCATCGTTGATCACTGAATCAATTCATCGATCCAGATCGTTGCAGCCCTAACTGAGCGCCATCAGCCGCACGGTGTCGTCCGTCCATCACGTCCTGAACGCCTCTGCGTGTCTTTGTTTCAGAAAGTTCAGCCCTGTTACGATAAGACGGCTCACTGACAGATTTTAAGCTGAAGGGCCGCTCTGCATGGAGGGTCCACGCTCTGTTTCTGGGCTGTTTTTTGGCGCTAATTGAAGAATAATGACCGTGTATGATTTAAACTCCTGTGGTGTCGGAGCGACTCTGCAGCTCTCTAATGAGCTCTCTGTGCAGGGCCTCAGCTACGCTCGTCTGCAGGCTGAGAGGGGCTCCTTTAAGCACAGGCCCCCCACATGCATCTGCATAATGCACGCACGCACACACACACACACACACACACACACACACACACACACACACACACACAGAGGCTGGTAACAGAGAGGAGAGTGTGTTTTTAGCCTTTTTTATGCGTGCGTGAAACTGTCTGCTCTAAACTCATTACTGAGGTCAACTCAGTCTGGACCTCTTTAATTTCTCTGAGGTGTTTATAATAAAAGTTGTGAAAAAATTGCTTTAAAGTAACTAAACTTTGGTGCAGCAAAGATTTCGTACAACGCCAAGATCACAGACTTGCTCATCTGATCACAGGAATCACTTGTTTTTGTGTGTGTGTGCAGCCTGATCACCAGAAAAAAAACTCTCTGCAAACTACAGATCAGTTTATCTTAATGTTGTTGCTGCATCCTGAGACCACAAACCCGCATCCTGAGACCACAAACCCGCATCCTGAGACCACAAACCCGCGTCCTGAGACCACAAACCCGCATCCTGAGACCACAAACCCGCATCCTGAGACCACAAACCCGCGTCCTGAGACCACAAACCCGCATCCTGAGACCACAAACCCGCGTCCTGAGACCACAAACCCGCATCCTGAGACCACAAACCCGCATCCTGTCAGACTGGAAATTAAAGGGAAGGCTTCCTGAGTAGGACGACCTGTTTTAAAGGCTGTCACTGGAGGGTCCTGAGCCAATATCGCAGGTCCCTGTCGGACAAAAGAGCCTGAGACGGTGTTGTTACAGACGGTCTGAGAGAAGATGAGCAATCAGGGGGAGCGGTGGCGGCGGCGGCGGCAGATTGCTCGGCTGCAGCCATTGATCTGCTTACACTGCGGGGGAGCTGCAAAGGGCAGCTATATATAGTGAGAAAGGTGTTCTCTTTCTCTGCTCTCGCTCTTATCTGACAGAGAATCTGAGTGTGAAGAGCATCAATTTAAAGTCCTCTCCACTCCAGAGTTCAACCGCATCGCCGCGGCTCCGCAGGTCGTTTTCATTCCGCCCCTCCAATAGAAACGCGGGGGCGTGCGGGGTTTGCCTTCCCATGTTCCCGGCGCTATTCGATCTCACTAACTGCGCCTCTGTGGTCTTTGCAGCGGGACTGATGGCTGCAGACTTTCAGAGAGGTGCGGCGGCGCCCGGGGACGACTCGGCTCTTCAGACAGAAACGTCAAGGAGGCGCACACACCTACACACCCAAACGCCCCCCGCACGCCGGCATCAAATCGATGGCGATCAGCGTAAGGACGGTCTCTGGGACACAAACTATTCATTGGCGGGATCGGGAGTTAATGGGGGAATCTGCGGGTGCTCGGAGCTGTCTAATTACTCCAATCAAGTTTTTTAATCGTGGTGATTTTTCATGGCCGAGGTGGCGGGAAGCTCCCCGCTCTGATCGATGTCGCCTGTCTCTCTCCGCCCAAATCACGGGCACTCTGCGGCTGAAGGAAGAGGCTTTCATTCGGCTCCACTTGACTCTGCCCTCTGAAGCGTTTCCCCTCATGCACCCAAAAAATGATTTGTCCTGGGGTAATAACAGGACTGTCTCATGTTTTTGTCCAAAGATAAATGACAATCTTTTTAGGGTTTGAGGATATTTGGGGCCTTTTTTTTTTTTTTTTAAAACAAGCTCAAATTTGAGCTTTTTTATGCACAAAACTTATAATTCTGGCCCCCAATAGAGCGCTGGGTGGCCCCCCAATCATTTTCTAATTCACAATAAAAATGAAGAAATTCACACTGAGAACTGTTTGTGTACTTTTAGCCTCCGTAAAACAGCATCAAAACAGAGCTTGTTTATAAAAAAGGTGCCAGAGGAGGATCCCCCACACCCCCCACAGAGGTCCTCACTAAGACCCTAATGTCCGAAAATCCTATAAACATCCTAAAATCGTAGAAAAGTCCTAAATCCTATAAATGTCCTAAAATCCTAAAAAAAAAAACTCTGGAGATACAGAGAGCTTTGTTTGCATTAGTTCACTCTAAAGGGTTAATTTGTGATTTCAGAGCTTCCAAAAAACAAATTGTTTTCAATGTACTACACGCTAACTCGACTTTTCAGGATTCAAATATCGATCCCACTAATCGTCCAGGACGATAATTTGTCGACCCCGACTCACGGCTTTTGTAGTAAGTTTGGATTTCTGGCCCTTCTAGAGTTAAAGGTCATAGGTCATTTCTGGCTTTAGCTGGCGTCGACAGAGATCGCTGCGGGCGCCAAAATCCTCGCCGTCGTCAGCACAAAGGGAGGAGAGTGGCCTGCAGCCGTGGCGTCTGTTTGTCTCCTCTCTGAGTCTCTTTCATCCTTTCGCCTGTCGCACAGCGGCGCTCCATCAACGATGGCTGAGAGCGTGCAGGGACTGCCGGTCGGGACGCGGCTAACGCACGGCGACGTGCATGGAAAGCCATGAATATAAAGTGCGTGCTTGTGGCCTCCTTTTGTGCTGAGTTGACACCTGCTGGGCTGAGAGATTGCCGTACAGCGGGGACTCGACGGCGCCGTCACACCGGCCGGCTTCCTGTCTGCCGGGCCGTCTTCCAGCGACTCTCCGCCGCACCTCTCCTAATCTCATTCTCCACGCCGCCGACGTGCCGATAACACCCAACTCACAACACACAGCGTCAGCTGCTATTTTTAATCAGAGAGAGAAAACACGAATCAGACTGATGTCCACGCCGTGATGAGCCGCCGGTTAACCCTTTAGGACCCGCTCTGATGCCACACACACACACAAACACACACACGGCTCTGCACACAAAATGCACTTTTCAAAATCAAGCTTTAAAATAAACATTATACATTAATGTTATTTTCTACTTTTTTGACACTGGGTTTTTTATTTTTCTCTTCCTTAAAAAAAATGTGGACTATTTTTTTTCTTAAAAAATGTTTTTCTATTTTTTTTCTGTAAAAATGTTGCCAGAAAAAAATAGCTGATTAAAAATGGAGATACTTTTCTTTAATATTTTTTGCCAATTTTTTGTTTTATTTTTTAATAAACATCAGTCCTAATCTTAAATACCAAATATTCACTAATTTTCAGAATTTTAACTCTTTAAATCCCAGGGTTTTGTCATGATGCCACTGTGTTTTTGGGTCGATTTTTTTTACTATCCAGCCTGAAATTTGTTGATGATTGGCAGCAACATTGATTTTTACACTTTTTTTTGTGCAGTGTCAAATACTCACACTCATACCGCTCTGCACGATAAATGCACTCAAAATCAAACTTTAAAAAAAATATGATACATAAAATTATTTTCTACCTTAGGAGTTTTTTTTTTTTACCAACATCAGTCCTAATCATAAATATCAAATAATTATTTAATTGTCAGAAGTGGTTTTTACATGAAAAAAGACAAATTTTCAGTATACTACATGCTCGGTAGATTTGTTGTCGTTGTTGTCGCTGTTGTTGTTGTTGTTGTTGCTGTCGTTGTTTTAATGCGCTCTCAGTGGTTCTCAGAAGAGCTACAAACTATTTCAGCTCGTGCGTCGAGTCTGCAGCTCTGGGTATTTGGGCGCGTTCTCTACCTTCATCCAAAAAACTCCTCTTTGTTGTCTTGCAGTGCAAACTCGCTGCATGTCGGCCACAGAAACCGGCATCATGTATTCTGAGTGCAGACAGACGATGTTAGCGGGACGACGACCCGAACAAAAAAAAGACAAAAGAAAAGCTGCACAGCATTTGAATGTTGATTCAGAACTCCAAAGTTATGAATGAGGCTTGAAAGCTTCATAATATCTGCTGCAGCCCTCCATTATTGGTTATAAATAGACGCCGGCTATCACAGCGTTTTTTACCACGCTGCTAAAAATGATCATCTGAACAAAGCTCAGCTGCTGCGCTCCGTTTCTGACGACAAACACAGCCTGGTGTATTTACTACACTCCTCTGCAGGGGCTTGTTTTTTTCTTTTCTCTACAGTATTGGGAGAAAAAATGACTTTTGGCAGCGAACAGATTTTGAATGTAATGTTTTGGTGCAGCTTGTGAACTCGTTGCCCTGCAGGAACGTACCTGTCAGCATCGAGCGCTCCGCCGCACACAGAACGCTTTCATGGCTGGCACGCCAACCAGCTCCCCGAAAACCGACCGGTGAAAGAAAGATAAACAACTCAAATCGGTGATGTCGTCTGACATCAGGCGCCCGTCGCAGCTGCAGCGTTCACTCTCTGGAGCGGCGCCACTTTTCTTCAACTACTTCCTAAACTTTTGAGTACTGAGCAAATTGGCTTGATTTCTTTAAAAAGAAAAAAAAGGCAACAAGCAAGTGGTATAAAATGTTTCACAAACTGCAAGAAATTTGTAGATTTAGAAACATTTTTTTAAATGCTGTCTAGGGGAAAAAAAGAAAAAGCTAGGGAAACTATATTTATGGCTAATTAAAGATTACTCTGCATATGTAAAATTATGTTGCAGCATTAACGTTTTAATAACTTTTTTATTACTAATTTTGAAGATTCTTTCAGGTCATTTCCTTTTTTTAAAATTCTATTTATTATTTTTTGTCTATGTTCATTTATTTATTTCAGTAGTTTTCAGGAAATTTTCTTATACATTGACTGTGACAGGTCACCTAGTGGAAATAGCATGTATTTCCTCCATATGCCAAATATGGTCAAAATGACCTCATCAGGTGGAAAATAGTCAAAATGACAAATTTCAAGTCAAAAGCCCAGAATGACACCCAGAAATAATACAAGTCCTGTTTTTCTGCTCTGATGGCTGTGGGATCAAAAATGTCAGTTTGAATGGGTTTCAATGGAGCATTTTTGGACCTGAACAGTCTGAATGTAACTATTTAGTTTCCACAGTGTATTTTAGACTTATTGTAGGAGCTGAGCTGCAAATTCACTGATTACACTCAAATACACAATCTGGACTACATTTAGGACACATGCATCAACACACACACAATTATCCAAAAAAATGAAGACTAAAAAGTGCATAAAAATGCAGCAAACAGTCCCTAAGGGTTAACTATCATTATTATGAAAACACGGATTTTAGCTGCCTCATGAAGCGTCTGCATGTGGCTCACAGTTTGTTTTCGGATCTACTCACCCCTGCTCCTCCATCATCTCCTGCAGCTCCATACATTTCAGCTCCACCCTCCTCTTCCTCTCGTGGTCCAGGATCTCTCGGTGAGGCTTTTTCACCAGGACGGGCTCCGCTTTGGGCTCCTCCTCCTCCTCCTCCGTCCCCGGCTGTCCCTCCTCAGTTTTAGCCTGTAGGACGGCGGTCGGCGTGGGTCCTCCTGACCCCGCAGCTGTTCCCGCTCCTGCTGCGGGCACCACGGGCTGGGCCACGCCGTTCGCACCGTCCTTAGGAGACGGCACCCTCGCCGCATCGTACATGATTCCTGGACTCTGCGGGGACAAAGACGACGGACAGAGACAGTCATTTTGGCAGTCTCGCATGTTAATGATTTAACATACAACGTTTCCAAGGAGGATTTTGGCTGTCGTCAGTTATCGCTGAGTTCTGTGCACCGAGAGAAAATCCTTCTTATACACATGGCAAACATTTAGTAAAATATGTAAACAGGGTTCATGTTTTACCAGTAAATTTCCAGGACTTTTTCATGACTTTGACACAAACTTTAAAGACCACACATCGATACTCCTCACTGCTTCTTTTTTTATATCAATATACCTGCTCTTAAAAAATATGAATTATGTTTCACAAATAATTCAAAACAGGATTCAAACTGAATATTTAAATCTAATTTCGGGGCAGTTATTTCTGAAAGGGGAGGGGCTGGTGCAAAAGAAGGGGGAAGCATGTCAAATATCTTTTAAGGTCTAATGTGGATATGTGGATATTTAATTTTAACAAAACTTTTTCAGGCCTGGAAATGAACATTTGCAAATTCCATGACTTTTCGAGGTTTTTCCTGACTGCACAAACCCTGTATGAAATGAATATATTCTTCACTTTAAAGATTAGGCCCCTTTATGGCCCCTGAGCTGCTGTTTGACAACCACAGAGCTGCCAAATACACCCCCCCCACCCACCCACCCAACACACACACATTTCATGTGTACAGCAACATATTTAGACGGACACGAAAGGTGAGCTGAGACGTTATCACCTCTGGACAGGCTGCAGCATTTCTGCCTATACACACTCACTGTACACACTCACTGTACACACACACTGTACACACACACTGTACACATACACTGTACACACTCACTGTACACACACACTGTACACACTCACTGTACACACACACCGTACACACACACTGTACACACTCACTGTACACACACACTGTACACACACACTGTACACACACACTCAGTACATGTAGACGAGCATAGCCAGAGACAGCGCTGGCAGCAACTTGTGCTTCTGCATGAGTCAACAGGCCAGCAGAGCCTGGAGGCAAGTTAGAGGGTTAAATTCCTCTTTAAAACTCTCTCGTCTCAAACTGAAGCTGTAAACCAGCAAATCTCAACCCACGGGCCAAATCTGGCCCCCCACTGGGTGCCAGGCGGTCCCCGTACCATTCTCTAATTCACAGGAAAAGTAAAGTGATTCACATTTTTGTACTTTTAGTCTCCATAAGGTGTCAGAGAGCATAAAACAGCATCAAAATAGAGCTTGTTGATCAAAACAAGTGCCAGTGGAGGATCCCCCACACCCCCGACAGAGGTCCCAGCTAAGAGCCTAATGTCCTGAAATCCTAGAAACATCCTTAAATCCTAGAAACATCCAAAAATACATTAGATAGAAATGTCCTGAATCCTCCAAAAATCCTAGAAATGTCTTAAAATCCTGGAAATGTCTTAAAATCCTGCAAAACGTCCTAAAATCCTAGAAATGTCCTAAAATTGTAGAATGGTCCTAAAATCCAAGGAATGTCCTAAAATCTTAGAGATGTCCTAAAATCTGAGAAATTTTCTAAAATCCAAGAAAAGTTCTAAAATCCTAGAAATGTTCTTAAATCCTAGAAATGTACTAAAATCCTAGAAATGTACTAAAATTCTAGAAATGTTCTTAAATCCTAGAAATGTACTAAAATCCTAGAAATGTACTAAAATTCTAGAAATGTACTAAAATCCAAAAAATCTCTTAAAACCCTGGAAATGTCTTAAAATCCTGCAAAACGTCCTAAAATCCTAGGAATGACCTAAAATCGTAGAGGTGTCCTAAAATCCTGGAAATGTCTTAAAATCCAAAGGAACATTCTACAGTGGCGAGTGAAAGTAATGGGACCCAGCTCAATGAGCGGTTAAGTTTCCCTTCGCCTGATGTTCTGCTGCTCCGTTTGGCTCCAGAGTACTCTCTGCACTCCGACTATTCCAACAGCACACCTAACAACAAACAGTCGAGCTCCAAAACTATAAAATCAATAAAAGAGATGTTTTAATCGTGTTAATATCGGCTGTAAACAGGCTCAGAGAGAAGTCTGCAGCAGCAAAACGTGAAAAGCATCGATTTGTTTTTAATAGAACTCGATTTTATTGTAGCAACACTGGATGCATTCGTCGTGTTTGACTCCGCCGACCTTTCTGTCTCCGGCTCGTTTGCCAAGGGAAGAATGAGGTTGTCATTTTGGTGAATAAAAAAAAGTTGTCTGGTACAAGTGCTGCACGGAGCGCTCTGATTAAGATGGATGGCCCTGTTAAGGCCACCGCAGAACGCGCGGGAAGAGAGGACGGCCTTCACGTGCCCACGAGCCTCGGCGGCCCGGCTCCGCTCCCCCCCCGCGACTAATGGCTTCATTTTTCACTGAGGAGCCAAAACAGCCCGGCGGAGCCACTTCATCACTGTCACACACACACACAGAGGAGCGGAGACGGGATAACGCCGAGGCTGGACGGACAAACCTCCAAAAACCTCCCCACGCCTTCTCCCGCAGCATTCCCTCTAATCACGGGGAAGCGTGCGAGCGGCGTTTCCGAGCCGCTCGTGGAAGGCTCTGGCTGGTTAATGGGGATGTGCTTGTTTCTGAAGTGCTGCGAGCTGGTAAACGAGCCGAGGATGTGTGTGAGGCGACGCGCTCTCGGCTGACAGAACAGGTGGCGGGACAGCAGGAGGCATCAGCGCTGAATCTATTATACAGTAAATCAGCACTTGATATTCCATGACAGAGATGTCTCATCTGCACGCGCTCGCACAAAAACAACAACTCTGCGGAGGATTTGGGGGAAAAAAGGGCTCCGGCGCTCTGAGTGAACTTTAAAATGAACATTAAAGGCCCTGTGACACAAACGTGATAACAGCCCACAAACGTTACACAAATCTGCAGCTTTAACCATCTTAATCCCTGAAAGGTGAAAGAAGTTACCTACTACAGACCTAATGTGAAATGCCCTGCAAATGTCCAGAAAAGACATCTGCACTACGTCCAGAAAAGACATCTATATAATGTCCAGGAAAGACATCTGCACTACGTCCAGAAAAGACATCTGCACTACGTCCAGAAAAGACATCTATACTACGTCCAGAAAAGACATCTGCACTACGTCCAGAAAAGACATCTATACTACGTCCAGAAAAGACATCGATATAATGTCCAGAAACATTTATACAACATCCAGAAAAGACATCTGTGCAACGCCCAGAAAAGACATCTGCACTACGTCCAGAAAAGACATCTGGACAACATACAGAAGAAATCTTTATGACTTCCACAAAAAACATCTATACAACGTCCAGAAAAGACATCTAAGTATATGAAGTCTAGAAAAGACATCTGTATGAAGTCCATAAAAGACATCCACACTATGTCCGGAAAAGACATCTATACAACATAGAGAAGACATATATACATGACATCCACAAAAGACATCTGTACTACTTCCAGGAAAGACATCGACATGATGTCCAGAAACATTTATACAACGTCCAAAAAAGACATCTGTACTATGTCCAGAAAAGACATCTATACAAAGTCCAGAAAAGACATCTGTACTATGTCCAGAAAAGACATCTATATGAGGTCCAAAAAGAGACATCTATGAGACATCCAGAAAAGACATCTAAACTATGTCCAGAGAAGACATCTACATGACGTCCAGAAAAGACATCTATAAGAAATCCATTAAAAAAATCAATATGACGTCCAGAAAAGACATTATTATGACATACTTAGTTTAGTTAAATAAAGCAATTTTATAATTCATTTTTAAAAAGATTAGTTTTGATTAAATAAGTTGAAGCGGGACCCAGGGTGCTTTTATTTTGAAGGACCTTGCTTATTTTCAGTTAATTTCTTGTAATGTTTTTGGAATTTTGAAGCACTTTCTTTTTTTTCACAAATCTCTGGATCATTTTTGGGTCTCTTCTGGTCTTTTTTGTTGTTCATCACTTTCCTCTCATGTTTTTGAAAGAAGTCAAACCACCAATTTGCTAACGCTAAGTTAATTATAATATTTCCCCTATTTAATTGCTTTTTATTTATTTATTTTTTGCTGAGCTGGCTTTATGCAGCGTACGAGATTGGATGGAAGTCAGTTAATACGACCTTGTTTTCCACTAATTGAAGTGTCAGAAGAGAAACAATGGCTCGCTCTTCCCGCCTGCTGTCTCGCAGTGTTTTTTAATTAGACCCGCGGCTGTGACAGCTTCAGCCGGACGCCTCCGGTCTGGATCTTTCATGGCTAATCCCATCCGTGCTGGACATTGTGTCACGGCCGCCGTACCCGCTCCCGGTAACAAACCGCGCAATCTCTCACCACGTGCAGCCCGAGCGAACACGAGACGCCGTTTGATATCCGGCTGTAATGAGCTTAAATTCAGTGACGATATCATCTGGAAAATCTGCGGGAAAAACCCTCAACATCCCAAATGAAAATCCTCCACGACGACAGATGTGGGAGCGAAAAGCTGCGGGGCCGAGCGGCAGTCTGTAAATACGGAGCCGTCTCATTATACTAATGCATCACTCCTCAGTCGCTCTTCCTGTTCCCGAGAGGAGGGGGCGCGAAAAGTCTGTCCTCTTTCAAGTGGAGACAACTAAATCATTTAATTGTGTAATGCATAAAAGGAAGCAGAAAGGGGGACTTGTCAGAGGGCTGATAAGGCGGCAGAGCGCACAGTTAATAGTGCGGGAGTCCTCTGCGGGGCCTGAAGGTTATCTGCAGCTACTGTATTAACGGCGGCACCGACCTCCTCGCTTTTATTGCGAGGGCGTGGAAGGCTGTCACATCCCGACAAACAGCGCCTGTAATTAGTCATTACGCTAAGTGAAGTTGTTAAGCCAACGAGTGTCGCCATCGCTCACACGCTCCAAATCAAAGACGGATAATGTGCACTTGAACATTCAATATTGTGTTTTGGAGCTGCGACGCTGATTGCTTTGAAATAAAGGAGCCATTAGCTCGCCGCGCCGTCGCTGCATCGACTGACAGAAGACGCTTCCTGTTGTCTGTCGTTAACCTCTGACTTTTATCAGATTTTAAAATGTTTCTAGGATTATAGCACATTTTAAAGGTTTCTAGGACATTTCTAGGATTTTAGGACATTTCCAGGATTCTAGGATGTGTCTAAGGTTTTTGGACGTTTCGGGGATTTTACAGGACATTTACAAGATTTAAAGATGTATCTTGAATTTTAGGCAATTTGTAGAATTTTAGGCCATTTCAAGAATTTTAAGACATTTCAAGAATTTAATGATATTTGCAGGATTTTAGGACTTTTCTCAGATTTGAAAATGTTTCAAGGATTATAGCAGGTTTTAAAGGTTTCTAGGATTTTAAAAAGTTTTTAGGACTTTAGGACATTTTGGGAGATTTTAGGTTATTTGCAAGATTTTAAGATGTATCTAAGATTTTCGGACATTTGTAGGATTTTAGGATATTTGTAGGATTATAGGACATTTCTAGATTTTAGGATTTTTCTAAGATTTTAAAAAGTTTCTACGATTATAGCACATTTCAAGGATTTTAGGACATTTCAATGATTTAATGATATTTGTAGGATTTTAGGACTTTTCTACAATTTTAGGATATTTCTGGGATTTTGGGACATTTCCAAGATTTTAGGGTGTATCTAGGATTTCAGGCTGTTTTGAAGATTTTGGGACATTTCCAGGATTTAGGATATTTCCAGGATTTTTGGACATTTCAAGCATTTCAGGCTGTTTTGAAGATTTTGGGACATTTCCAGGATTTTAGGAGGTCTCAAGGATTTTAGGACATTTCAAAGATTTTGGGACGTTTCTAGGATTTTAGGAGGTTTCTAGAATTTGAGGACATTTCAAGGATTTTGGGACATTAAGAGAAACTCTGTCGTAAGTGCAGTGAATCCTTTTTGTTAAACTGTTTTACTTTAAAAATAAAGTGAATAAGAAAATGTTTTGGGGGGGGGGTCACCCTGATGGGACCCAGATTTGGCCCATGGGCCATAAGTTGAGTACCGTTGTCACAGAACAACACAGGCCTGTAAAATAAGACGTGGTGTGAGAGGTTTTTGCTCCTCACTTAATGTTGAAGGGTTGCTGTAATTCCCGTACAAGCTTCGTGATCTGTTAATGACGCGGTCGCCGGTGGCCCACGCAGGACGGCTCGTCTGATACACAGTCGATGGATCACACACTTAAAGCTCAATTAATAAGGATAACATCCAGCGTGGCCGCACAGTGAAAAAATCTCAGTCTCATTAGCCATCTAATGTTGCATTAGGCTAATGAGACATCAGAGAGCGGATCGCCTGGACTTGAGCCACAGTGTGTGATTACAGCTATTTTTTTACATGGGGGAATTTATCCGAATGTACCATTAAAGAATCATTTGTGCTTTACTCTGCGGCCCCTGTGAGCTGCAGTCTGCTGGGATATTTGATGGATAGATTACCAGTTAACTGCTGACTGCATCAGAAAGAAATCTACACGAGGAATTAACCCCGGGAGCCTTTAAATTAGGAGAAATAAAAAAAGAGCAATGATTTTCTGCTTTTTTTCCTGCAATACATTCTGAGAAAAAACTCACTTTGTCTATCCTAAAAAATATCTTTATATATATCTATGACAATTTTAGACAGTACTTATAGTAGAAAGACTTAATATTATTTATGTGACTGGCCTCAGCTATCGCCTGCACAAAGAGCGATAGGTGAGGCTGAAAAGTTGGCGTATTAATAGAAACAACATTTAGCTCCATCAGTGTTTTCTGCATCTGAATATATGGACACAGTGCAGTTTTTTTTCTCCTGGTAAATCCACAAAGCAGGACACTTTGAGTGCTGAACATATGTACGGCCATCTGTACGTTTAGTCTTCATAAACCTGCTAATGTAAATACTGCAGCTACAGGCGAGAGGCAACAGGCTGCTGATGAGAGTTTTCTAAATTCTGCAGTAAATCTTTTGCAGTTAGTTTTTGACTCCATATACATATACATATGCATATACATATGTATATGCATATGTATATGTATATAGATTTACATGCATTTGTGTTGGTAACATAGATTTTAAAGTCTAAAGAAACCACAAATTTTGAGTCTTTTTTTCAAACCAACTTAAAATTTTAATTTCAATTAATTTGAGCAAATGATACATTAATTTAACCATAACTGCTTTTCCTGAAACCATAAAACTAAGTTGTTATGGCACAGTATTTTACTTTAGGTTGAAGCAAATAATTGAGTTGGAAATAATAAAAACTTTGCGTTGACATGCCTTAAATTTAAGTTGCATTATTAAAAATGCTAATTTGTAAGAAATCAAATCATTAAATACATCTGACTTAAAGTAAATGTGTTACTGTGACTTGGAAAAACTTAATTTCTAAAGTTACCAATTGTGGTTTCTTTTTTTTTAAGTTGATCCAACAAATGTCTTTTTACAGTGCACGATCACTTTTTAAAGCGCAGGAATGATTGTTTGATCTCGTTATATCTTCTGCCTCTTATTCTGAAGTTTAATTAAAATCTCCTGGGAGGTTAAACGAAGCTGACTTTACAATTAGAGCAGAAAACAAACGGAGACGACAGCTCGCTCTCATAGAAACTCCTGGGCTTGTTTAAGTGGATTCTTCTTCATTTGCTGCAGGCGGGACCGGCCTCCTCACTAAGCTCTCTCCCGGTCTCACGGCCGGCTTCAGGTCTCTCGGTGTTGTGCACAAAGGCTCCGCTGATTGGATCTCACTCGGCGGCGGCTGCACCTCGGCCGTGATTGCAGGGTGGCAGTAACAAGGGGCCTGACCTTGACTTGAGACTGTCAGAAAGAGGCTGGAAAACATCCCGGGTGGCTATCGCTCAAAAAGGAACAAGAAGTCAGAGTGGAGGGGGTGTTTCTGCACATGTCGCAGTCACACCCGCCTGTATCCTCTGTCACCAAAGCCCCCTCTCCGCCTCTGCTATCACACCTTTCCTCCAAAATTATCTGCCCCTTAGCTGGAAGCTCGTCTTTTGTTTTTAGCACTTTGGCACCCAGAGGATGCGTTTAGCTCTCCCAAGGTCAGCCGTCTTTATTCCAGGCACGTTGGATTGCTGCTGGGTGCCAGGAAACAAGCAACTTTTCTCTCTCGCCTTTCTTTTTTTTTTTTTTTGTAAATCGTAGTTGGATGGGAGGTGCATGCGAAATGAGCGGAGGAGCTCTGAGGAATGGTAATAGAGGGAGAAAAGGAGGAGATGGTCGTGCACAGTGGCTTTGTTTGAAGTTTAAATGGAGGATCAAAGTTTTGACGCGTGTAATTTCTTTTTCACTGCTGTTTACCAAAGTGCCGCCGCTTGTGTAATTCAGCACGTCACAATGAGACTAAATATTACAAGAGAGACAGACTTCAGTTGGCACATTTTCACACAGCAGCTGCTCTCGTTTGGCAAAACCATAGCCCGAGTTTATTAAAGAGACTAACTGCTGTTAAAGAGCTTCACATACTTTTCTGTCGGTGTTTTGGGAGCTGCAGCACGCAGTTTGTCATCACTCCATTAAAAAGGCATTAGCAGAGGTGAGATGCTCCTGCTGCATCTATGAGTATATTCACAATTTTGTTATCAGTTATTAAATGGCTGCTGGCAAAATTTAACATTTCTTTAAGTTTCAGCAACACTGTGGTTTACGGTCCTTACACACAAAAAGAAATAAAATCATTTTTTCACTAAAAAACGTGGTTTTGGTTGTATAATTCCCCACTTAAAACACAACAATAGCTCTGAAAAAAATATATCTGCTTTTGGTGCCACAATCTTAAAAAAAACCCCACTTTTGGCAGCGTAATCCTGGCTGAAACTGCAGCGATGGCTTTATAAATGATGTATAAATGATATAAAAGATGCTCCACCTGCCCCACTAAGACAAACAGGCATCTTTAACCCCGAAAAATTCTCACTTTGAGCGTTTATTGTTACTAAAGCAAGAATATTCAACTTGCCCATACACGTCTTTAGGATTTATGGACATTCCTAAGATTTTAGGACATTTCTGAAAATTTAGGATAATTTGGGACATTTCTGGGATTTTAAGACATTTCTAAGATTTGAAGATGTTTCTAAGATTTTAGGACATTTTAAGGACATTTTCAGGATTTTAGGACCTTTCTTAGATTATAGGACATGACATGAGTGGGGACATATTAAGACATTTTTTGAAATTTTAGGACATTTCTAAGAGTTTAGGACATTAGGGTCTTAACAGGACCTCTATCAGAGGTGTGGGGGATCCTTCAATGGCTCTTTTTTGATAAACAAGCTCTATTTTGACGCTGTTTTATGCTCTCTGGCACCTTATGGAGGCTAAAACTACAAAAACAATTCGCAGAGTGAATCACTTTATTTTTACTTAGAAAATAGTTGGGGGGCGGCACCCGAGTATCCTTAGTGCACAAAAAGGCACAAAATTGGGCTTGTTTACAAAAAAGCTTTGGATGAAAACATGAAAGAGTTCAGCATATGTGCCTAAAGAATAACTCACATGACCCACCAACGTCTCTTACTGCCCCCCATACGAAGCGGTCCAGAAACCAGCCTGAACACTGATAACCACTCGCAGCCATTTAAAAGAGTGATAACATTAAAAACGGGTGTAAAGAGTCAAATAAGTGGTTGAGAGGCAGAAAGAGAGAGGGGGGGCTGGGGTCAGGCTGACGCTGATGTGCTGAAAAACTGCAGCTGCAGCGTTTACACCTGCAAACACGTCCTCCGTCAGACTTCTGCACAAACTGCACTCATGAGCAGCGCTGCTCCTAACAGCCACTTTGTGCATCGTTTGGAGCCGAGCAGATAACACAAACAGGATGATATCAACATACTAATGAGCGCAATGAGAGAGAGAGAGCAAGGCGAGAAGGCAGCCAAAAAATCGTGGCCTTTGGCTGAGTAACATCCCTGGCAACCTCAGAGACAGTGACGGAAATAACCCGCCGCTGTCCCATTTTCCACACAGACAGGAGACCGCGAGTCGCCTCAGAGGGAGACAGAACTACAGATGTGCACAAAACTTAAGCGATATTTTTTAAATGTCAAAAAAAAACTGTTTCCACTGAGTAGGGCTGGGCGATATGGAATAAAGTCTTATTATGATATTTTTTCACATCAGTCGATATCGATATATATCACGATATGCATCAAATCACTATTTCTGTCCAGCTTAAAGGTTCCCTTTGACTCCTACGTGAGATATGAGGTTAATTTTGGTTTAAATATTTATTTTCTGTTGCATATTTCCGTGCTGGAGCGGGCTGTCAGGCATGTCTTGTTTGTGTTTTTTTTTTTTTATTAACATGTTTCCATTTGGCATATTTTGTACTGGCACTCCTCAAACTCATAAACTCCAGCGCGTCCCCACGTGTAGTGTCTCAGGGGACGGATGATTAGCATATCACTGCCTCTGATGCGATTAGCAGGGTCAGCGGAGGGGGAGGGACGAGCTCAGGTCTGTGTGTGAGTCAGCACGCTGCACGCCACAACACATCCTCTGAGCAAACGCTGACTCAGCAGACAGCAAGTACAGATCAAACTGATCGTGTAGGATTATTGATTTCATCTGAAATTACCCCCAATCTCTGCTGCACGATGGAAGCATGATCTTATTTCATTTAAAAATACAATTATTCTTAGCCAAGTGTCACTGTGCACAAGAAAACTGATGCCTTTCACAAGTATTTAAACCTCTTTAACCTAAGAAAACTGCCATCATTTATTTTAAAAACATGGAAAAAAAACCTAGTGAGCAACTTGTCCCCCAAACTGCAAACACTTAGTAAATAGGGAAAAAGAAAAGATCTAAAAAATGAGGTAGACATTACTAAAAAATTACAAGAAAATTATCTGCAAAAAAAGTAATGAAAAAACCTGGAATCACCTGAGAAATTGCAAAAATAAAATAAATGAATAAATAAAAATAAATAAAAAGACAGATAGAAATAATAACAAATATAAGTATAAATAAATAATATATATTTTACCATGACCTACTTTTAAATATATTATATATCAATTAATATTTAATAATATATAATAAATATAAATATAGTTTTCCTAATATTTCACCCCAGTTATTTAATAATTTTCTGATGATTTTTTTGCAGCTGGTGGCCCTTTAATGCCAAAGTGCTGATTGCCTTTTTTCCTCATGTTTTTCGAAAATACTGAAAAAAAACGTTTTTCTTTTTCAATATGGAAATTTGACCTGATAAGCGTTACATGGACAAACTTTGCTACCTGTTTTTTTCCTTGTTTTTTCAATTAGAGCACAAAATTGGAAACTGAAAAACGAGTTTGTATCATTTTGGTCTCTTTCTGTTTATTTTGAAAAACAAATGAAAAAAGGATACACGGATTCACCTGCCGTCTTAAATGATTTCTCATCTTTCAATCTGCTGCAGAACAGAACAATCACCCCTCGGTCCCCGCAGAGCGGATCTCATCAACGCGAGCAGATCTCATTAAATAAAACTTAAATAAGTTACAAAAGTACAAGCTCATGCTTTTCCGTGAGGCATCAGTGTGCCGTGTTTTAATGGATCACGTGTCTCCGCTTACTCAGCAGATCCATCTTAAGTTGCATTTCAGGTTTCATCAGCTGCTCGGCCTTTGTTCCCTCGCAAAACAAGCCTCGGCGCCGCTTCAGCCGACACAGCACTTTCCTGATCCGGCCTCGGCGTGCTGAAGAGAGCGAGCTGCAACACGATGAGGCCCAGATACAGAACTCGTGTCTGGGATTTTAGGACATTTCAGGACGTTTCAGGACGTTTCTAGGATGTTGTAACATCTTTAGGATTTCAGGGCGAATTTTGGATATTTCTAGGATTTCGGCTGGTTTCTAGGACTTCAGGACATTTCTAGGGTTTTTTGACATCGTTAGGATTTTAGGATATTTCTGGGATTTTAAGACGTTTCTCGGATTTCGACGCGTTTTTAAGATTCCAGGACATTTCTAAGATTTTACGGGAATTTCCAGGATTTTAGGACGTTTTAGCATTTAAGGACATCTTTAAGATTTCAGGACATTCATAGGATTTCAGGATGTTTTAAAACATTTCTAGGATTTTAGGACATAAAGGTCTTACCTAGGACCTCTGTCGGGGGTGTGGGGGATCCTCCACTGACATTTTTTGATCAACAAGCTCTATTTTGATGCTGTCTTATGCACTTTGACACCTTTTTATTGTGAAAACAGTAAAACAGTTGGGGGGCCACCCAGGCACCCGATCAGGGGCCAGATTTGGCCTGCGAGCCGTACGTTGAGTATCACTGCTGCATGCCTTCTTCAGTTTGGGGTGTTTTTGCATTTTGAGAATGAGGCAATAAATTACGCTCTTTAGTGAGAGTAAATGTCGGTCAAACGTCTGCGTGTAACTTTGAGGGCAGCAGAAATTCAACAGTGAGCAAAAAATAAAATAAAATAAAATAAAAATCTTTCAATCAAAGATAGTGATGAAAGCAATTTCCTCAACTGTGCCCTCGTTCTCGCCCTGTTTTTTTTTTATCTGTTATGTTTGTGGGAAGGTTGAAAATCTTCAGCTTAAAATTTTTTTTTACATTTTTTATTATACATCATTATTAAAATATTGATCAAATTATTTAAATCTTTGAAAACTTTTTTTTCTTCCTTTTCTTTTTTCACTTATTTTTTCTCTAACAGATGAATATTTTATTATTATTATCATATTATTATATTTTTTTTTAATTATCATTGTCATTATTTTATTATCACTATTATTATTATCAATATTATTATTTTATTATTATTATTTTTCGTTAATTTGGTGGCTGTGGAGGGTAGTCTTGATTGGTCGGAGGAAAGTGGGCAAAATTGTTTAATATAATGTCATCTAATTCTGCAAAACCAAATTAAAAATCAAAAAGAAAATTAAATAAAAATTAAAATAAACTCCTACATTTTTATAAACTGTTTAGTCATAAAAGATTCTTGTATGATAATCATCCAAACTTACTGCAACTTGTAACTCAGACTAACATTTTCAGCAACAGCGAGGACGAGGCTCGCAGGAACTTGAGGAAACACGAGTCGTGACAGGTGGTCTCGGTGAGTCTGATCCCAGCCGGTTATTTCAAACTGCAGCGAGGAGCTCGAAACCTTTTTAATCACGCTGCATGCTTTGAAGACGGATGAAATCTCTGTATGATCCACCTGCTGCTGCTCTGTAACCGACACAGAGCGACCAGCTCCCGGACACAAAGTGATGCCTGTCAGTCAGCAGCAGACCTGGACTGCAGAGACGCCTCTCTGACTCCTGCGTTAACCCTTCCAAACCTGGGCAGGTTTGTCTGGTTTCTTTCAAAAACATAAAAAAAATGCAATAAGCAACTTACCAAGAAATTCCCCCAAAATTAGAAATGTATAGTTACTCAAAAAATACCTGAAATTAGCAAAGAGGGAAAAACAAAAATCAGGAAAAAGCCTGAAAAAGTGCTAAATATGAAATGCCCCTAAAATTATCAAGAAATTAATAAAAAAGTTACACAAAAATTACCCAAAATTAGCCAAAAAAAGAAAAGAAAAAAAACTGTAAATGATCTGAAAAAGTGTTGAAATAAGAAATAAATTCTCAAATTATCAGCAAAAAAGTAAAATGAAAATTACCTAAAATTAGCAACTAAAAGGAAACTAAAACAGGAAATGACCTGAAAAAGTGCAAAAATAAGGCATGACCCCAAATTTTGCAAGAAATTAAGAAGTTACACAAAATTATCTAAAAATTAGCAAATAAAAAAAAGAAGAAAAGAATAAAAACAGCAAATGATCTGAAAAAAAACCCCATATAGAAGTCATTCTAATAAATGTGTATTTTCTTTATAAATACAGATTTCTGGAAATTATCTTTGATTATTTGATAGTTTTCTAATGATTCTTTCTCTCTCTCCTTTATAAAAACTAATTTTCAGGTCATTTTTGTCACTTTTTTCTGATTTTTTTTGCAATTTGCAGGACATGTCATGCCAAGTTGCTGATTGCTTTTTCCCATCGTGTTTTTGAAAGAAATCAAACTAATCTGCTGACATTTCGAAGGTTTAAATCTCTGTGAAAGCCGTCGTGGAACCAGGATTTTAAAGGGTTAAAGCACCTCCACCTCGGCTGAGTGCAGCACCCGCTCTCATCCCACCTAACAGCCACCTCCTACCAATCAGAGCAAAACAAGCACAACAACCAGACCTCTCAGACCTGCACACGCAGCCGCGGCTCATTTCCCTCGGGAGCGAAACTCGTCCGGGCCTCGCAGAGCTGCGGTTTGGCTCAGGGCTGACTCTAAATACGGGTTTCAGCCTACACCTCCTCAGGATGCTCATCACCAGCAGCCAGCTTTATGCAGCCCAGATGATGCAGGCTGATGAGTCACGAGCTCAAACCTCCGCTTAATTACAGCGGGGACGTGCTCTCTGTCACTGCGCTCCGGGCCAATGAACCCCTGATTTTGTTATTAGTTCCCTGCCGGCTAATTCCTGCTTTGTTTAGTTACGGTTCAAATGTTTCGACCCAAAGTGATCAGTGAGAAACTGGAGCCTTTGTGATCAGCAGTGACATCATCACCATCATCATCACCATCGTCATCGTCGTCGTCGTCATCATCGTCGTCATCGTCATCGTCATCGTCATCACCATCGTCATCGTCATCGTCATCGTCATTGTCATCACCATCGTCATCGTCATCATCATCATCATCATCATCATCACCATCACCATCGTCATCATCATCGTCATCGTCGTCATCATCATCATCGTCATCATCATCGTCATCATCATCATTGTCATCATCATCATCGTCGTCGTCGTCATCGTCGTCATCGTCGTCATCGTCATCATCGTCATCGTCATCATCATCATCATCATCATCATCACCGTCATCATCATCGTCATCGTCGTCATCATCATCATCGTCATCATCATCATCATCGTCATCATCATCATCGTCATCATCATCGTCATCATCGTCATCATCGTCATCATCGTCGTCATCGTCATCACCATCGTCGTCATCATCGTCATCATCATCATCGTCATCATCATCGTCGTCATCGTCGTCATCGTCATCGTCATCATCGTCATCGTCGTCATCGTCATCGTCATCGTCATCATCGTCATCGTCGTCATCATCATCATCAGGTCTTTTCTTGCTTATATAAAAATACTTTAACTAACTAATACTTATGTATGTACATGTACTTATGTAATTAAGACAAAATTTGAATTTGAATTTGAAATTTCAGCTGAATTTGATTATTTAATCACAATTTTAGTGGATTTAGAGGGATGTATAGGCAGGAATGGGTTGTAATATAACATGTTCAGGGGGTTTTAGGACATTTACAAGAATTAAGGACATTTGGAGGATTTTAGAACATTTCTTGAATTTTAGGATGGTTCTAGGAATTTAGGACATTTCTCAAATTTTTCGCAGTTTGTAGGATTTTATAAAGTTTCTCAAATTTAAGGACATTTATCAGATTTTTCAACAATTTCCAAGAATTTAGGACATTTTTAGGGTTTTAGGACATTTCAAGGACTTCAGAACTTTCCTCAAATTTTTGGATGTTTCCAGGATTTTAGGATGTTTCTAGGATTTTAAGACATTTCTATAATTTCAGAACATTTCTCAGATTTTAGGATGATTCAAGGATTTAAGACTGGTTCTATGATTTCAGGATATTTCTTAAATTTTTCTTAAATTTGTAGCATGTTTTTTTCTCTCGATTTTTAGGACATTTTTAGGATTTTAAGACATTTCCAAGAATTTAGGACATTTCTCAGATTTTAGGATATTTCCAGGATTTTAGAACATTTCTTGGATTTTAGGATGATTCTAGGAATTTAGGACATTTATCAGATTTTTCGACATTTCCAAGAGTTTAGGACATTTCTAGAACCTTAGAACATTTCTGAAATTTTTGGATGTTTCCAGGATTTTAGGATGTTTCTAGGATTTTAAGACATGTTGATAATTTCAGAACATTTCTCAGATTTTAGGATGATTAAAGGATTTAAGACTGGTTCTAGGATTTCAGGATATTTCTTAATTTTCTTCAAAGTTTGTAGCATTTTAGAATTTTTCTCGATTTTTAGGACATTTTTAGGATTTTAAGACATTTCCGAGAATTTAGGACATTTCTCGGATTTTAGGATATTTCGAGGATTTTAGAACTTTTCTTGGTTTTTAGGACCAAAAAGTTTAGGACATTTTAGGACAGGATGTCTCCAAGATTTTGGATAATTACTTGGATTTTACGATGCTTCAAGGATTTTAAGATGGTTCTAGGAATTTGGGAGATTTCTAGGAATTTAGGACATTTCTAGGGTTTTAGCATGTTTCTCAGATTTTAAGACATTTCTAGGATTTAGGGCTTCTGTCAGGTAAGAAGTTTCAAGTGGTTGCAATCTGCAATCCTCACCACTAGATGCCACTAAATCTGACACACTTGACCTTTGAGAATTGAACTTTTATAGCGGTGGATATAATAGACAATGTGGCGTGAATAGTTTAAGAAACTGTACCAGCTTGTAGTTAACTGAATGAAGAACGAGATGTCACGATCACTACGCTGCAGAGGAGCGGCAGGACAAGAGATGTTTTTTCTTTTTTCAGCGAGCACCTCTAAAATGATGACAGCTGGGATGTAAAAAGGACACTCCAAGCTGCTTTATTGACTCTCAAAGACTACTCATGTTGAACTACTTTGCACCAAAATGGTGCCAGTTTGCTCGGCTGTGTCAGGATGCAGCTACAGTGAATCACTGAGACAGAAGCAGTAAACAGAGGCTTCATAAACTGCAGTAAATATGAGCTGCAATTACAGCCAATTTACCAACACTGCAAAATGTTTCTGCAGCACAGAAACAATTTCAGCTTCCTTCAGTTCAGATGCTACCAACACATCACTGAGTTTCAAGTGGACAGACGGGCCTGGAGAGGAGGGACAGAGGGACAGACACTAATGCTGCGGTCACATGAAATACAGCAGACTGGCGGCAAAAAAGAAAAAAATTAAAAACAGACGAAATGGCAGGACGGCAAGTCGATATGTCGTTATGGTGATGTGTCAAAAAATGGAAACAATGTATTAAATCAAATTAATTAGTGTCTATTATTCTATTATTTTATGTAATTATTGTATTAATTCAGATTGCCATAAAAGGAAGTTTTCTCTTCATATGCCTTTGCAAACTTAAAATGATCGTTCATTTCCCTCAAAAACATAAAGAAACTTAACCCTGAGGGCCCGATATTAATACTAATATTACACACAATCGTACCGCTTTGCACGCAAAATGTGCTTTTCAAAATCAGGCTTTAAAAAATATTAAACATTAATATGATTTTTGAGTTTCGATTTTTTTTTCTAACCAACATCAGTCCCAATAATTTTTTTGTGATGATGCCACTATGTTTTTAGATGACCTATATATATATATATATATATATATATATATATATATATATTCAACATACTTCACACAATAAAGATTTTTTTATTTTGCTGCTGACAGTCTGGGATATGTCAGCGACCAGCAGCTACATTGATTGTGACAGGTCACCTAGTGGAAATAGCATGTATTTTCTCCATATGCCAAATATGGTCAAAATGACCTCAACAGGTGGAAAAATAGTCAAAATGACAATATTACATACACATACACAAATAACACAATATTTTTCAGTCATAATTTTTCTGTAATCTCATTTGTATTTTAAAAAAAATCATATCGTGATCTGAGTATCGTGAATTGTATCGTATCGTATCGTATCGTATCGTATCGTGAATCGTATCATGAATTGTATCGTATCGTATTGTATCGTATGTTGAGTGAATCATTACATCCCTGTTGTCTACCATTTTTGGTAATTCTCTGCTGGCCTTGCCGGTTTGCCGTCTACAGATTCCATGTGAACGCAGCATAACAGCACATCCAGAGATATTCGGCCTGAACCAAAGAGGCGGACGGCTCAGCCGAAGCCGTTATCTAAAAACACAGAAACACTCGGCCTCTTCCAGCTGACAGCAGACACATCCACGGCTCTGTGTCGTCTCCGCTGTAATACTTGCATCTGCTGCTGGAGTAAAAACATATGACTCCAAATGGAGCGCGGCCAACAATGCATCTCAGGGCTTATTAAATCTGGCATGTTGACTGAGCCGCCACGTTCTTATTTATAGCCGCAGCCTCGTCCATATGTACGCCATCTCCTACTCCCGATAATTAGATGCTTTGTTGGCCCTCTAACATGTTTACAAGCTTTAATAATACCCAGCATGCTCTTCTGTCTTTTCTGGTGCGTTGTTACAAACAATGACACGCATTAGCATAGATGAAATCCATCAAAATAGACCCAAAATATCCAGCAGTTCTGTTCACACGACAGGCGGACGCATACAGACCGGTCAAAACCAGCTCTGACAAATCAATAAAGCTCCGTGCTGATTATAAATAACTTCATTATATGAAAGTTTGAGACAAAAATGCAACATCTGGAATCATCTCAGTGCATAATCCAGGGTTTGTTTTTACTGCACCTCTTTAAAATGTTGTATTTTCCTTAATGTTTTTGCATTTTATGCACTATTTTTATTTTTACTACTATTATTTAATGGGTTTTATTTTCCATCTTATGCAGTCTGTGCATTCTATTTTTATCTTCATTTTTATCTTAGTTTTACCAGTATTATCAAGTGTTTTTTTCCATGTCAAGATGCATTCTATGTTTCATCTTATCTTATTTTTACATGCAGGTTTTATTATGTCTTTATGTCTTTTCATGTGAAGCACTCAGTGCGGGTAACTTCTGGGTGCTATACAATTAAGTAAATTATTACCATTATTTTTAACATTATTTTTACCATTATTATTATTATTATTATTATTATTATTATTATTATTATTATTATTACATTATATTATATTACCATCAAGGGTCCAAGGGAAATAATAATATTTTATTTTTTATATTAAATTTTTATTTTCTTTATTTTATTTTTTTCTTTATTTTCACCCTTTTTCTTTATTTCTTTATGTTTCTATTGTTACCTGCTTAACAGTCCTTCTAACTCTGGCATATTTACATTTGTATTATATACTGATGCTCATTAATATGCTGCATCCCTTTTAATTACACGTTAAATTAAATGTGGATAGATATGTGGTGGATGAAATGCCTCTCGGATTAAAGGCCGATCTTTCAGATAATATCGTTCACAGAAAACAGACGACCTTCAGGTAAAAATAGGTGATGTGTTTACTGGAGATTACTGCACATTCACGCAGAGGAGCACATGAACAGTCTGAATATTGAGGAGAAAGGACATGATTTACAATTTTTGGGAGGTTTAATGGAAAAGAAACAGAGGAAAAAGTGAAGTAATATTACTTTTTAAAAGAGGCAAATACATTTTTATTATTTATCTATTTATTTATTTTTGAGTAATTTTTTCAAACAAGGCCAACACTGTTACAGGGCTCCTCCGATATGAAGCGCGCTCTGCAGACAGAGCTGAAAATAGTGGGAGGCAGAAGAAAAATCGGTGTTGGATTTTAGGTTAGACAGGAGCAACCACACGCCATTTATCACGAGACAGCCTGAGGAAGAGCTGCATGCCTACCACCACTGCCAGCACTTTAAAAGGAGACATTATTTCACAAAAAAAGACATCAGGACAAAGTGAAGACACAGCTGATTTACTGGCGCCGTGATTACAGACGATATCTGACAGCCTCTCCGTCCTGCTTCACCGCTCTCACAGTAAAAGTTAGAACAACAGTCAGAATTACGCTTTCTTTGCCCTGCTGTCGTGTGTTCGTTCATAATGCATAAAAAAGTGAAATTATGTGTGCTGGTTGCCATGGAGATACAATAATGAATGTTAAGCTGCGGAGCACAACAACTGCAGATTTTCTTTCCAAACATTGTCTGCTGCTGAAGTGAAAGAGATTTAAAAACGTGTTTCCTCACGGCCAACAAGATACAAACATCGAGTCCACTGAAGGAAGACGGAGAGATTTTATTTTTAAGTTTCAAGCTACATTAAAAAATCTGCAATGAATATCTCTCCTCTTACCTTCAGGGTTACTTATCGGTCGGGTTTGTTTTGGTGTGAGTTGCAGAGAAAACGGCCAAAAGAAAGAGACATTGCAGTTGAGTTTTTTTTTTTTTTTTAAAGTTTTACAGTATTTTTGGCGCTCTGAGCACCAAAAACAGAGTGCCATTAGGTTCTTCATTATATTTGAGAGAAGGAAGACGTCTTTACGGCCGACATCCCCAACACTCGCCATCTCACAACAAAAATATCCAGTCATTGCAAAAGTCAGAGAGCGAAAAAAGCATCAAAACATTAAAAAAAATCTAAAATTTTCTTAAAAGAAAAAAGGTAATAAGTATAGCTTTTAAGCTTTTTTTTTTTAAAAAAAAAAAATCTAATTAATTACGTGCTCTGTCATACATCAGATTTTGCCATTAAAGTTTTTTTTTCAAATCAATTCAACTTTTTTAGCACAAATTCTAGTCATTTATGAAGTCATGCAGCTCCTGCAACACCATGGTCCTGCAAATACTTCAAAATAAAATGCCTTGTGTCAACAACTGATGGGATTCTGCCAACAGAGACTGTCAGGTGGCTTTTATTTTGAAACGGCAGCAGGGCAGCAGACGTCTCTGTATTTCCTCACCTCTGTGACTTAGAGAGACTTTTAAACTGAAGCAGAAGGAAGTTTAGACTCAATATAATCATCAAAACAACATTTTCACCGCCTGTTTCTGCTGAAAACCTCATTCAGCACGCAAGCCGCCGTTTCTGTCAAAAAAAATCAGGGCGGAGCTCAGTCGGCCTGCAGAGCTGCTAACATTTGAGACAGTATTTTATCTCATTTTATGATTTTTTTTCTTTAAAAATTGAAAACTGGACCTAAACACGTGGATTCGGTGGACAGATGTCAGAGTGAGGGGGGCTGCCCAGGGTCAGTGGGGGGGTTCAATGCTTTGCTCAAGGGCACCTCGGCAGGCGAACTGGCACCTCTCAACCAACCAGTCCACATTGCATACGTGGTCCAGACGGGGACTTGAAGCGGCCCATATGGACTGAGCTTCTGCAGCCCCAAAGTAATCTAATAATGGAAGCATGCAGCTGAAATCAGCTTCCAGCTCCTGTAAAGACGCATTAAATCCTCACATACACTCATTTCATCAGAGGCACACGCAGACCTCAGCCGGCTCACCGGGCGATTCAGACTTCATAAGACCCCCGAGCTGCCGGCTCGTCCTCTGAGTCATTCACTTCTGTCAGCCATCCGCCTGCACGCTAATCACGCGCAGTTTCTCCCCACCAAACTTTCTTGTGAGGACAGCGGAGGGAGATTAAAAACAACAAAAAAAAAGTTTAAAGAAAGTTTGGGGCCACGCTGGCTGAGGATCAGTGAGCCACCGGCTACAGATACTGAGCCGGACCAGCACGACAGACTGCACCACGACGCTGCTGCAGATAAAGAGGAGAGGTGGCGTGTGCGTAACGCGTCAAAGACCACACAGAGAAAAGACGGGGAGAAAATGTGCGGAAAAAGTGAATGAAACACCCTCAGAGATTTCTCGTACGGACAGAATGAAGCAGTGACCGTCAGAAAACAGAAAAGTTCACAACAGTGAGATGTTTCGACGCTCTGTAAGACTAAAATAACACTGAGCAATGGAGGAAGAAGTATTCAGGTCCTTTACTTAAGTACAAGTACTAATAGCACCCTGTGAAAATACTCTGTTACAAGTAAAAGTCCTGCATGGAAAATGATACTTAGGTAAAATTACAGTAAGAAAAGTAAAAGTACCCAATGCAGGAAAAAACCTTTTAAAATAGGAACACAATGAAAATAACTCTAAATTTTTTTTTTTTTAAATAGACAAACACACCCCAGACCCCCCAAATTACTGAAAAAAAACCTCAGAATTATTTTTTTAAAAAAAACATTAAAAGAACTATATTATAAAAAAATAGAAAAATCAAAATATAAAAAACCCCAACAAATTACCTAAAGAAAAATAAAAAACATCCAAAAACACACACAAAAAAAATCAGAAACAAAACTGAAAATACCAACCCCCAAAATTTAGACTTTAAACGATTTCAATTTTTATTAAAATACTTGGCAATAATTTCCTGTGAATCAACTGATTGATTAATCAACTCCTTGCAGTGGAGCTTGTATAAACTGGATCTTAATTTGTAAAGTAACAACGCTGTCAGATAAATGAAGTGAAGTGGAGTAAAAGTATAAAGTAACATGAAAATAAAATACTTAAAGCAGCGTCTAACAGCAACAATTAGCTCGTTAGAGAGAAAGCAATATGATTCATGAGGCAGAGCTCCACGAGTGTTTACCTTCCTAAAAAATCTCATGTGTCAGCAACTTTTGGCTCTTTAGTGACTCATTACACTCCTGCTGACTGGTTTTCAAATGCATCCTGCACACGACCACTGGTTTCCATTTATTTCAGTGACAGGCGGAAATCAATGGTAAACGCATTAAACAGTGCAAATGTACAAACACTAATACTGCAATGGTATAAGACTTTCATGCTACAATAACCATCTTCGAATATATCCTGGTTTAAAATAAATAAAAAATAAAATAATAATAATCATTATTATTATTATTATTATTATTATTATTATTATATCAAAATTATTATTATTAAAATCATTATTGTTGTTGTTATTATTATTATTATTATTATTATTATTATTATTATTAATACTATTATTGTAGTTGCCAGAATCCTAGCCTTACTTTGCAGTGTCAAAACTAAATATTGCTGGATTTTCTGACATTTCTAGAATTTTAGGACATGAGGGTCTTAGCCAGGACATCTGTCCAGGGTCGCAGAGGAACATTTAAGAGAGAAAAGTCTGGGATTTTGGTTTTAAAACACTGTTATACTGATTATATTACATTATATACAATGTTGTGCAGTAAAATATTTACTTCTGAGATGTATCTAAGAATAAAATCAGAGTATCTTTGTAGTTAAGTACAACACTTTAGTCAACATGAATCCATCACTGGTTAAACTGTGAGGCTTCACTCTTTACAGCTGACACTTGAAACCGTGAAGAGGAGAAACACAAATCTGTGATGTTGTAAAATACAGCGGGGGCTGCACACACACACACACACACACACACACACGCACAGGCCTTGACAAATCAACAGCGCTGACAAATCCTAACTATTTCCCTTTATGATTCACCCTCCTCACCGCAACCCACAATGAAATGACTATTTCATTTCTTAAAAACGCAGAGGCGGCCGTTCCTGTGACGGCTCAGGTGAGTTACAATGACTGGCTTCCGCCTCGCCGTGTCTCCAAGGCAACCCCGACATCCCATTTCAAATTAATTTGGACAGTAGCGCTTTTATAAATCGAGCACACAGAGGAGGCTTCACTCCATCTGCGGAGGGACAAAAAAGAAAAAGACACAGGACAAAATGTCAGTCCATTAAAGACGGTTCTGCTGCGCGTCTCTCGAAATCACAGCGTCCGCACGAAGCTGCAGCTGTCGCTGTTTTGATGGTGACTGTTTGATGAAAACGTCGTCTGACGGCTGCAGTTTGTTGCGTCTGTCCCTCAGTGTGAACCATCAGGACCCGAGCACCCGCAGCTTGAAATAAACAGGGATGTAACGTGTCCACTGAAATTCCCCGGAGACGTCCAGCTCGGCCTTGAAGCGTACAGGTTTCTATTTCACGGCTGACTGCTCGAGGATGTAATCATCTATAAGAATAAACAAGCGCGTTATTTGCATCCGCGCTCCAATTAGAGATGTCGGCCGCTGATATCTACATTCAGACCCGCCGCTGCCCGACGACCCCAACACACCCGACACAGACACGAGCGGGGACAAGTGTCACCGCGGAGACTCCTGTGAGGGAGCACACTGTCAAACAGTGCCCCTCTCACCAAGATAACACACGCACACGCACACGCACACGCACACACACACACACACACACACACACACACACACACACACACACACACACACACACACTTGTCTCCGCTTGCCTTCTGCTCTCATTCAGCATAAGACCGATACTTGACTTTCTTTGCTTGGGGGCCAATTTTGCAAAATGACAGGAGGCCAGGGGCCCCTCACAGTAGTCCCACACATGTTTCTAAGATTGTAGCACATCTCTAGGATTTTAGGACATTTCTCAGATTTTTGCACCTTTATAGGATTTAAGGAAGTTTCTAGCATTTTAGGATGTTTCTGGGATTTAAGGATGTTTCTCTTGGATGTTTTGAAAACTAAAGACATATCCAGGATTTTAGGACATTTTTAGAATTTTAAGGATATTTCCAAGATTTTAAACATTTTTAGGACATTTCTCGGATTTTTTGACCTTTCTAGGGCTTTAGGACATTTCTAGGTTTTTAGGCTGTTTTAAAGACTTAAGACATATCTAGGATTT
The DNA here is from genome assembly GCF_026936395.1 of Plectropomus leopardus. NCBI lineage: Eukaryota > Metazoa > Chordata > Actinopteri > Perciformes > Serranidae > Plectropomus > Plectropomus leopardus. The sequence goes on along the minus strand of NC_142190.1, from coordinate 1,945,352 downwards.
TAGGACATTTTTAGAATTTTAAAGATATTTCCAGGATTTTAAAACATTTCTAGGGTTTGAGGACATTTCTGGGAGTTGAGGACATTTCCAAGACTTTAGGACATTTCTAAGGTTTCAGGACATTTGCATGATTCATGGACCATTCCAGGATTTTCTGACATTTCAAGGATTTTAGGGCTCTTGGGGCTTAGCTAGGACCTCTGTCGGTAGGTGCGAGGGATCTCGGCTCGTTTTTTGGTAAACATACTCTATTTTGATGCTTTATGCACTTTGCCGTCTTCTCAAAAGTACAAAAATATATCACTTTGTGAATTAATTGGGGGCCAGATTTGGCCTGCGGGCCGTCAGTTGAGCACCACTACAAAGATGCAGTTCATCTACAGCAGCGGCAGGATTTCGCCTCTCTGCTTTCACACCGTCTACATATATTTCCACTCTGTGTGTGTGAAGACGGGGAGATGGAGGGCGTCCATGGGGACCGCACCAGAGACTGGTGACAGATCGGGAACGCTGTCTGATGCTGCGCCACAGGAGAGTGATTAGAGACGTTTTTGTCATTTTTCCGATATTTTTGGGCCTCAGTTGGAGTCTTTTCCCTCCCGAAATCTCTGACAGGTCCACTGCCTGTCATGATAAGGAAGCTTTCTCCTCATCGCAAAGAGACGCACACAGTGATTGACTAGCACCAGAGGACAGACAGCTTTCACTGAATCAAGGTCAACCTGCAAAAAGCCCCGTTTCTACTGAATCTTTCAGTAATGGCTTTCGCTGAAAAATGCAAAGCTTAAAATTGGAGCAGCGTGTGCAAACAGAATCTACAAATATCTATGTAAGAATGGGATTTGTAACTCCTGCTTTTTATTCTCTGAGTTAGAGTTCTTAAAATGCTTCGGGGGATGCAAGTTGGAAAAAAGTCTGCTTTATTCTCTTCACATCTGGCCGTATCTTTGTGAGGTAACCGCGCGTACTTCTGAATGTACCACACGTGAAACATATGAAAACCCAACGAGCTTTCAAATGTTTCACATGTGCAACCTCCGAACAAACATGTCTCTGACTGTTTCACATGTAAAACTATAGAAAACCACGTGTTTCCAAATGAATCACATGCAAAATGTCAGAAAACTCCATGTGGACGTTTCACATGTCAAACAGCCGAAAAACCAAACTTGCCCCTAAATGCATCACATGTGCAACGTCCGAAAACTATGTGCTTTCAAATTCATCAAAATCTGAAAACCACGTGTCCTGCATGCACGTCAAACATCCAAAAACGACACGCGCTTTCAAATATTTCACATGAATGTCCCTGACCACAAATGCCCCAAATGCATCAAATGCTAAACATCCAATAACCACACAAATACATCAGATTTAATCGTTTTAAATCCACGTGCTTCCAAATCTTTCACATATAGGTCGTCTGCAAAACGTGTGCAAATGCAACAGAAGTATCCAAAAAACCACCTGCCACCAAATCTTTCACATGTACAACATCCGATAACCGCATGCCTCAAATGGCTCACACGTGAAACATCAGACATGTTCTTAATGTTTCACATGTGAAAACTTCATGTGCTTCTTCGCGTTTTAAATGTGAAACACCAAAAAAGTGCATGTGCCCCCAAAGTCTTTACATTCAAATTCTGAATGTGTCTGTGAACACTTTCAATGTGAAACTTCAAAAAACCACATGTGCCCCAAAAACATCACATTTTAAACGTTTGAAATCCACACATGCTTCCAAACGTTTCACATGCAGAAGTCCTTAAACTTCTCAAAACCAAAAACATGTTTGACAAATTCCACGTGAAACATCCAGAAACCACATGTGCCCCCGAAAACAACATTTTAATCATCTGAAATCCACATGTGCCTCCAAATTCAAATGTGAAATCTCCAAAAACCACATTTGCCTCCAAATTCATCACATGTGAAATGTCCACAAAGCGTATGTGCCCCTGAAGTCTTCACATATAAATTCTTCTTTTTGACCCCAAAAACATCAGATTTTAAAAGTCTGAAATCCACACGTACCCCTAATGCATCACATGTGAAACCTCTGAAAACCAACATGTGCAAACATTCCCGGGCATGTGGCTTTTCACATGCCAAATGTCGTTTCACATGTGTAGGTCACGTGAAGGCGACGAGGACGAGATCAATCTGTGGGACACTGACTGAGTGAAAAGAGGACCTGAGAAGACAGAGTGATGGAGAGACTGAATGTCAAACAGATGGGGTGCTGAGAGGGAGGCTGATTGGCTGATTGATTGAAGGAGGATGGCGACGACACGCAGGTCACCGCCATCACCTGTGGTCCTCCGTGACCTGGAGTCCGCTCGAATATCGCGAGAAAGATTCAGATCACAGAGAGCGAAACAGGCGTCCATCAGAGAGGAGGGGACGAGGACGCGATGACAGATTTGTCGCTCACAGTGACGATGACCATCTGTCATCAGCTCCTCACACACCTCGCTGCCCACACACACACACACACACACACACACACACACACACACACACACACACACACACTCTCTCTCACTCACACACACACACACACACACACACACACACACACACACACTCACACACACACACCCTGCAGCTGCAGACAGGCGAGTTGAAAAAACACATTTTAGCAGCTTCCCTCAAACTGTCAAGGTGAGCTAGGTCACTGCTCCCCCGCCGCGCCGCGCCGCCGCGCCGCTTTCACCGCTTTTACGTCTCAATCTGCCCGCGTCGGCGGCCGTGCGTGAAGCGCGGGGTCGTGACAAAAGGGAGATAACACGAGACAAACCGTGACGCCACAATGGACATCTCCACCTCTCCGGGCCCGCTCAGATTTCACATCTCCTCGGGCCATCTGTCAGAGAGGAGTACGTGCTCGTGCGCTCTGAGGCGGCAGATATTTTCCCGCATTAACACAAACTCCCCCGCACTGCCCCGAGAGACGAGACACGCGTGCACACGTGAACGCAGTAATGCCTTTGATATCTCACGGGGGCTGCGTGTTTCGGGGGTCTGAAGCAGTGGTTGTGTGCTAATCACTGCTGAGATGTGTTTACAGGCCGGGGGGGTGATATTGAATAAAATCTTCAAAAAGCAGGGGCTTCTAATCTGCAGGCTGGGAGCGGGATTTAGGCACCTTTCAGAGGAGGCATCCTGCTATAATCCCCACAGCCTCGGCGCAAACAACAGACTGGGAGCGAGGCGCGTGCGTGCATCACCTCTGTGCACGGAGGAGGAAAGTGAGAATGAGCTGAGAAGTGATCTGAGTAACGTTCAGAGCAGCTTTTTGTGTGGATTGAGGTTAGAAAATCTGCCTTGGGGAAATCAAATATCTATTTTTGGACCTTTACAGGCTGCTGGGATATTTTGAGCATTTAAAGATGTTTCTAGGGTTTTAGGAAATCTCAGATCAGATCAGATCTTTGGTCCTTTCTAGGTTTTTAGAACCTTTATTGGATTTTTGGACATTTCTAGGATTCTCAAAAAATTCTAGGATTCTAGGGCATTTCTAGGATTTTACGGCATTTCTCAGGATTTTTTTGGACCTTTATAGGATTTTAGGGCATTTCTAGGATTTTACGGCATTTCTCAGGATTTTTTTGGACCTTTATAGGATTTTAGGGCATTTCTAGCATATAAAGACATTTCTAGGATTTTACGACATCTCTCAGATTTTTGGACCTTTCTAGGATTTAAGAACCTTCATTGGATTTTAGGACATTTCTAGGATTCTCAAAAATTTCTAGGATTTTAGGACATTTCCCTGGATTTTTGGCGCTTTATAGGATTTTAGGACATTTTTAGGATTTTAGGACATCTCTCAGATTTTTGGACCTTTCTAGGATTTAAGAACCTTTATTGGATTTTAGGACGTTTCTAGGGTTTTAGGACCTTTCTAGGATTTTAGGACATTTCTCTGGATTCTCAAAAATGTCTAGGATTTTAGGACATTTCTCTGGATTTTTGGACCTTTATAGGATTTTAGGGCATTTATAGCATGTAAAGACATTTCTAGGGTTGTAGGTCACTTCTAGGATTTAAGGTCACTCTCAGATTTTTGGAATTTTCTAGGATTTAAGAACCTTTATTGGATTTTAGGACATTTCTGGGATTTTAGGACATTTCTCTGGATTTTTGGACCTTTATAGGATTTTAATCCTTTTTTCGGGGAATTTTAAGGATATTTCCAAGATTTCAAAACATGTCTAGGGTTTTAGAAGTTGAGGACATTTCCAACACTTTAGAGCATTTCAAGGATTTCAGGACATTTGTATGGTTTGTGGACATTTCCAGAATTTTCTGACATTTCTAGGATTTTAGGGCCTTTGGGGGATCCTCCACTGGCACTTTTTCTGCAGCATTTTGATGCACTGTCCCATCTTATCAAAACTACAAAAATCACTTTATTTTCATTGTGAATCAGAAAATGGTTTGGGGACCACCTGGCATCCTATTGGGGACCAGATTTGGTCTGTGGGCCGTAAGTTGAGTACCACTACATACATGCAGTTCATCCACAGCAGCGGCAGGATTTCTGAGTGACGTTCAGAGCAGGTTTTTATGGTGGACTGAGGTTAGAAAATCAAAAATCTATTTAATGAAGCTCATGTCATCACTTTTCCATCTGAGAGGCGTTGGCTGTTAACGGCCGGCGGCACGAATGTTGTTCTCATCACGGTGGATTTTCATCTGATGCCTCTCAGGGAGCCGCGCTGACGGCTGCAGGTCACCTTCACCTCAGACAGCTGCCACGTTTCAGCTGAATAACCAAAGACAATTCATGACGACGCAATAAACTCACACACTCGCACAGCCACTCTGACTACACGCACACGCACACGCACACCAGTACTTCACTATAATCCTGAAGATGACGATATTCTGAATTTGAAGCGAGTCACACAAACAGAATATTCTGTTTAAATATTCCCAATCAGGCCTGTAAACACAATAACCCACAAACGTTACACAAATCTGCAACTCTTAATGTCATAATCCCACAAACGCAATCAATTTCCCACAAACGCAATAACTGTTTCCTACTACAAACACAATACGAAATTTCCTGCAAATGTCCAGAAGAGACATCTATACTATGTCCAGAAGAGACATCTATATAATGTCCAGAAAAGACTTCTATGTCCAATAAAGACATCTATATGACATCCAGAAAAGACATCTATACAACTTCCAGAAAAGACATCTTTATGACGTCCAGAAATGACATCCATACTATGCCTTGAAAAGACATCGATTTGATGTCCAGAGAAGACATCTATACTATGCTCAGAAAAGACATCTATCCGACGTCCAGAAAAGACATTTATATGACGTACAGAGAGGACATCTATACTACATTCAGAGGAGACATCTATACTATGTCCAGAAAAGACATCTTTATGACTTACGTCTTTTTTGGACGTCATATAGATGTTTTTTTTGGACGTCATACCACCTCATGCGAGCGTAAAAACGTTTTTTTGGCGATAAACGGAAGGTTTTGGGTTTTTTAAACTGGCGTGTTTCCATTCGGCTAACTGTATTTCAGTTTGCACAGTCTGAGGGTTCCTGGAAACCCGCCCGGTGATTCAGGGCCCAGCCTCAGTGAGAGGAGCTCCCGGCTCGTCTGCAGTGAAACTATCCATCTTCACTGTCTTCTCTCCTTCGCCGTCCTCGTCTGCGAGCCCAGAGACAGCAGCAGAGAACAGCGGCTCTCCGGGGAGCAGCAGATCCAGCCTGTCAGCACTCGACCCGAGGTCCGCAGGAGCCGGCTGCAGAGAGCGAAGGGGGGGGGGGTCGCTTTGAAAGCGCTCTAAAGGTCAGGTGATCTGGCCGCCGCTCTTCCACTGGGCGACACTTGGCGCCTCAAAGGTTAGCCGGAGCCCTCGGCCGCACCGGAGGTGATGTGAGAATAGAAGAAATGTCACCGACACCAGCAGAGCTGCAGACTCAGTCGATACTGACGCAGCAGCAGCTCCACTGCGTCCTTCAGCAGAGAGACGTCTCAGCCACAGGTTAAACGTCCTCCAGTGGACGCCACCTTACAGGACAGGGACAGACCCCAGTCCAAATGCTTTGCTTAGGAACGCTCAAATTAAGCCTGGTGTTATTTGGGAGGCAAAAATTGATTGTGGATGGCCACAAGATAAAATGCACAAAAATGCAGATTCTGTTTGCAACACTGAGTTCATGAACGTTTCATTTACGAAACATTATTCAAAAGGAGGTTTAAAGGAAAAATAATGGCACATTACGAACTTTTTGAGTAACAGTAATGTTACGAGGACTGCAATAGTTTGTGCTGTTATTGATAAATTTTACATGATTTGTGGAAATGTATGGTAAATATAGATTAACATCTGTTTCTGTATTTACAGCAGCTTCTGTTATAGTAAGAAAGTGGCAGGTATTATATAAGATTAAGATATAAGATTTTCTTCTTCCTGCTCCTGTTTGACCGCGTTTCAGTTATTGTTTGGGAAATTATACACTGAGCAAATGAATGAATGAAGAGTGATTTCTAAATGATGAAGCAGCTGGACTTATTTCAACCCCCCTAAAATTATAAATCAAAATGATGCTTAGAGTGTATGGATTTTGACTTATGTAAATTTTCTCCATTACAAAAACCCCAAAACATCAAAGCATTACAGAAAAAAGAAGACATTTTAACTATTTCAGTCAATATTTATCCAATGTATGTATGTACGAAGTAAGTCTTATATATCAGTCATAGGTTTCAATTCTGACTTAACACCAAACAAAGTATTTTGTGATTTTTTAAAAAACAGATTATAATATAAACTGCTGGGAATAAGTGTATATAAGTATATAATAAGAGATATAAGTCCCCTGAAATAAAAAATCATTTTTTAAAAATTGCTTGTTTGTTTTGGTTTCTGTTTTTTTTTTTTTTACATAAAAATGTACTTATTTAATTGAATTTTTAATTTTATCCAATTTATATATTCATTTTTTATTTATTTATATATACATTTTTATTTATTTATTTCATACACATAGGCATGAAACAGTTTCATTTATTTCATTATTAATTATATTATCAAATCAATTTAATACTTTGAAGGTGCAACAGCTGCATTGTCAATGAATATAAGGTCAAAAAAATTAAAAATAAATTAGAAAAATTCAGTTTGCTTTTCATTTTTATGGTCAAAATAAAAGCAAAACTTGTTTTGAGTAATTTCTTTGTCATTTGTAGTTTGTTTTTAAGAGAGAAAATCGGATTTTGGTGAGCAAAAAAATTGGAGATTTTATTTTAAGGCCACCCATAATAATAGTAGTAATAATAGTAATAATAATAGAATAATAATGTATTTTCAGACCTCTACAGAGGAATATCTCAGATTTGGGGTTCTCCTCTTTGGTTTGATGCTGTCGGTATAAAAACAGCTGCCTCCGCCCCTCCATCCGGACCGCCTCAACAACACGGAGCCCAAACATCACAGAGTCAAAGTGGTCCATTACAAGACAAAACGACCCACCGGCCCCACGCTCGGCCCTCACCGTCACATCCCCTCTGCGGGCCCACATATGGGCAGCGGCCATGATGGGCTTATTAATCCCCCGGGAGGCAGGGGACAGAGGATGAGTGTGTCCAGGCTCGCTGTAATATCCTCTGGCCAGGCACCGCGTCTATCTGTGCCCCCCCTCCACCCCCCGCTCCATCCACCAACGCCATCTGTTTCCTGCACAGCTCTCCGGCTTAAGTCCCCGCTGAGCGCTGGTCTCTGCCGCTCCTCTGGCTCCAAATGCACCACCGTTTACAGTCCTCAGGTTAGAATCGACAGTACACTTTAACATGTTTCACTGCACATTTACAGTAAGTTACTGTAAAACTGATGCAGTGACGGATACACTGTAAAATGTACAATTACCACAAATTACTGTAAAACTGATACAGTGATATAGATATGAAGATGCTGAGATTATTTCCATGATTTTACAGGATGTATCTGTAAAAAATCACAATAAATGACTGTAAAAAAATACAGCAACTGTATATAGATATGAAGATGCTGAGATTATTTCCCAGATTTTACAGGATGCATCTGTAAAAAATCACAATAATTGACTGTAAAAAAATATATAGCTATTTAGATATAAAAATGCTGTGGTTGTTTTTTTTAGGATTTACAGGATGTAACTAATAATTTACGATAAATGACTAAAAATTATACAGTGACATAGATACACTGTACAATGTTTGACTGTACATTCACTACAAATTGCTGTAAAAAATATGAAGATGCTGAGATTATTTCCAAGGTTTTACGGGACGTAACTGAGAAAAACATTTTGTAGGTTTTGGAAAATAATTATTATATTATTTTCTATTTTAAATCCATTTGGACTTTGACCTCTACAACGCTATGAAGTTATTGTTAACAATCAAACGACAGTCTGAAGCAATCCTGCGCAGCCGCAGCTGCGATATAAAGTCCACTGACTGTCATCGACCTCCCTGCAAGAAAAGCTACAAAATGCATCCCAAAGAAAGATCAGACTGTTTTGGGTTTTTTTTTTTTGGTGACTGCCAGGAGGCGCTGCAAAAACACACAGCAGCCAATCAGAGCTCAGCTGCAGCGTGAATTAAAATTCAGTGTCAGAGTCTAACAGACTTTCCCTGACGGTAACCGGATCACAGACCCCTCTGTCCTCACTCTAACCCCGTCCGTCTCCCACAGTTCCCACTCTCTGCTGGTAATCACGTTTGTTTCCGCTGAATAAATGGCCGACATCCTTTAAACAGCTGCACGGCTGCAGGCTCCGACGCCTCCGGTGCTCTCACACCCTCACCTGTGCGGTCATCACTCAGGTGAATATAGGACTCGGCGTTGCTTTCTATCGCTCTCCTGTGAGCCGTACGACCTCGCACTCTTTCCGACTCACACTGTGAGCTTTGAAGGAAGCTATAGGATCCTATAGCTGCTCCACTTCTCAGCGCAGGCCCCCGAGGAGGCAGATTCTCCTGCTTCTCCCTAATGGAAAAGGCACTGGGCATGAAATTTCCCCCGACAGCTGACTCCTTTACAGCCGGCAAAAGATCTGCTCGACACCGCGGGGTTAATCGATGAGGTCGGAGGATCGAGGGGAGGATACAGATGAGAGATTCACATGTGCAGAGGGGGAATACCCCAAAACAGCTTTCTCTCACACGAGACTTCAATTCACCTGCTCCATGACTGTTTGGGTTTTTTTAACATGGCCATGTTGGAGGTCCAGGCCTGAAAATGGACTGACAGGGTCCGAGCCTTCGCTGAGGGTGTAAAAGGTCAGACACTCTTCCTGCAGCACAGCTTTGGTGGAGGCCGAGGTCACCCGAAAAAACACTGCACTGAAAGAGTCTTTCCAGCAGAATATGATGTGAAGCACGCTGCCGTTAAAGATGTTTAAAAGGTCCAGGACAGGAAAACTTAACTCGCCACGTCTGAAAAATGACATTTCAAGGACTTTAGGACATTTTCAGGATTTTAGGATGTTTCTAGGAATTTAGGACATTTCCTGGATTTCAGGACACTGCAAGGATTTTGGGATGTTTCTAGGATTTCAGGACATTTCTAGAATTTTAAGGCATTTCTAGGAATTTAGGACATTTCTCAGATTTTAGGACGTTTCAGGGATTTTAGGACATTTTTAGGAATTGAGGATATGTCCCAGATTTTAGAATGTTTCCTGAATTTTAGGATGTTTCTAGGATTTACGCACATTTCTTTAGGATTTAAGGACATTTTCTGGATTTTAGGACTTTTCTAGAATTTCATCTTTTTAATTTTAACTAATTTTATTTATGTGAAATCCTTGACATTTCCAGTTGGAATTAACAGATAATACAGGGGAGAAAAACAATATATTTGTAGCAAATTATTTACAATATTTTACTTAAAATACGGCTGAAATAACAGTATAATAGTTTAAATGGAACCAAAAACACAACTAAACTGCAGCAGGAAATCAATTCTGCTTCTGATAGATGAGATGCACCCAAAATGTAGCACCACATTGAAAGAAAGTGAATATTTGCTTTTTGGTGGTTGGAAACACAGTAACGTCTCAGTAAAATAACACCGCTCTGTCCCCAGGGGACACACCCTGACTGTTACCTAACACACAACAGCTTTTGTTATTTTGTGTCGAGCAGTCTGCAGCCTGACAGGTGTCTCTCCTCGGTGTCCCACCGTCCCTCCACCTCCTGATGACAAACGCAGCTCCGATACGACGTCGCTTCAGAAACACTGATATGAATCACACAGATGTCGCGGATCCAAAGTCTGCAGAAAAACACAGAGCCAGCATTTTCTCCTGGTGACCGCGCTGAGTATTTCTGCCATCCTTTGTTCATCTGCATGCATGTTTCTATAAATAAGTGGACTGGAAAAAAAAATTAAAATACATTTCTATGTTGTTGACTTCCCTCTGAGACGGTCTGCCACCTTAAATCTCTCAGTCCCAACATCAGGTCTGAATGGAGAGTCTGTGTGGTGGACTCTGTGTGATAGCGCCTCTAAATAATTCACTGTGCTCTCTGTGTCCATACACCTGTAAACTGTCTCTCAGTCGTTACCATAGATACACGCGGGCTGATGCGGGGGTACGGCCATGTTCGGCTCGCGCTCAGAGTACATGCTGCGGATGAGATTTCACAAAAAAAGGGATGTTCTGCAGATATTTCTGTCCTGCTTTCTCTTTGTGGTTTATTTTGCCCAATTTAACTCGCGCCTGCTGCCAATTTGTGCTTGTAAGGATGCTGCTAGTAAAACCAGCCGGCGCACGACACGAATATCCACACGCAGCAGGACGCCTCGTTATTTAAAGGAACTGACTGAAAAAAACAACTCAACTAAGCACGAGTTCAAACCAGAAACTGAGGCTGTTTGAACGACATAAAACGGCAGCAGCGGCTTGTTTGGTTTTTGTTGTTCTTCTTCGACACACACAACCAGTTTATGAAAAGCTCAGTGAAACTGCGCCTATGAGCTGCAGCTTTTTAAAGTGGCGTTTGTGCAACTGAAAATTGGTTTTAAGCCAAAATATGATCTCTTCCCACAGAAAATTAATCTTCTGTTTTGCTCTCAATCTGCTTTGCACTTAGTATACTGCTGCACATCTTTAAGATGCTGCACTTTCCTTGATTTTATGCATTGTATATACTTTTTATGCTTATTTTATTTATAATGTCAGTAGGTTATAGCTTATTTATTTTATTTTTTAATTTTATGTTATGCATTCTGTGCACTAAATTTTTATCCCTACTTTTTTCTTACTTTTACTGGTATCATCAAGTGGAATTTATCCATGTGAAGATGCATTCTACGTATTCAATTCTGATTTTATTTTATTTTTACATGCAGGTTTTATTATGTCTTTTCATCTTTTATGTGAAGCACAATTTAATTTCTTTCCTTTAAAGCACGTTGGGCTGCATTTCTTATAGGAAAGGTGGTAAACAAATCAATTTTTTATTAATCCTTTATTTTTGTTTGTGTTTAATGTTCAATAAGTAAATTGTTAAATATAAGTTGTTTAAGAAAGCAGCCTTCTCTATATTTTGGATAGTCATATTGGTGCAGAATCAGTGCACAATCCACATCCACTATATCGGTCACCATATCGGTAATCAGTGATTTTTTTCCACTATAAAATCGGTATCGATCTCAAAAATCCCATATGGGTCGGGCTCTAATACATATAATATATGCAAAAACAATATATCCCTGGTTTGCAGAAACTCCTGCATGTGTATCACTGTGCTTTAACGGGTTTATATCTGAATCATTTCTCCTTTAATCGCTCTCACTGTGGCAGCTTTCTCTTTTTGTAGCATCCCACCATCAAAGTTTCCCAACTTGCACCTAAACTTGTGCAATCAGTGGAATTTGCACTCCAGTCACAAGTGATAGGATGCCGTTTCCGGCCCCGTACGCTGATGAGGCTGATTAAACCACAAGAAGATGATGAGTTGAAATCAGCTGCAGCCGCAGCAGAAAAGCCGCTCTGTATTATAAAAGCACAACATTAAAAAACACAGTTCAGCTTTATCCACATGCAGACGAACATTAGACTCCGAACAGGACGCAGAAAGAATAGAGTAACTCATAATGAGCGCGGCGGCTCGGGACAATAACACAAAGAGCCTTCAGTTCAAATAAAGGAGACAGAAACAGTGAAACAGTGAAACAGAGCTGCTGAGGGAGCGCGGCGAGGCCAAACACCAGCAGCAATTCACACGGCCCCGCCAACGTTTATGGACCCCGGCTGCCAATTTCTGTTTGGGAGGATGTTTGGCTTCATCGCTCTCCGCGGACCTTCACTGGAAGAATTAGAAATGGGAGGCAGAGGTGCGAGGAGGCGCCCTGCTCCTCCAGGGCTTCGCTCTGTTAAGTTATGCGGGCCGTGATCGCAGGCGAGGGGCCCCGGCAACAAGATGAAGAGGGACATTTAACTAAAGCTTTTGTGTTTTGAGTCGGAGCGTTTGTCGCCGGCTGTTTACCGCAGCACTCACATTAACCAATCTGATCAAAGAGACAGCCTCTCTGCGGCTCCGCACTCTTTGAACGGGTGTTATTATGGAAACGGGCTCTCACGGCGAAGGGAAGTTACGGGCTTTATAGCCTTCTTACATCAGCGCTGCAGACCTGCAGTCCTTTGATACTCTGCAGCGCTGTTAGTGCGGGATAATTGTTTTGTTGCAGGCAGAAGGTTTGGCCGGCCAAGACTCGACGAGGAGGATGAGAGAGAAATGTAGATGTGTCATTTTTTAGGTTGTTAATAATATCGATGCTCGCTGCATCTATTGGCTTTATGTCAACAACGAGCCATCGAACCAGCAGAGCGAGTTTTGTGTAAATGAACGTCAGATGAAGATCTTTTCACACGTGAAATGGGCATCAAACGTCTGACATCACTTTAACTTTTTGCTTCTCTTGAATCTAAAAATCAAGTATGTTTTTCAAAGGAGTAAACGAGCATCTAGCAGTTAGATTAAGACACAACAACCACGTGGGTGTGGGTAGGAAAAGGTCACGTTTGGGCTTTAAAAAGAATGCATCTCAGGAAACAATCCCCGCCATAAAAGAAATCAGCCACTTTTCAGGCCTTATCAGGCGCAGACAGGCTGCTACAAAACACACATTTGGTGGCTAAAAAGCTGACGGAAACAGAGATTGTTCACTAAATCACATCTGTACTTTCTGTTTGCTGATCTCAGGCTGCAGCTCGGCAGGTGTCTCGTCTCAGTGGCACATCATCCATCATCTTCTACACCTCAACATGACAAAGTCAGCTCATAAACGTGCAGATCTAATGAGTTCCTGCTTTGCAAAAATTGAAATTGTTTTTCTGTAAACTGGCAGCACGACATGCAAAAAAAATCAGGTTGCAATTACTTTGACAAACATTGCAAAATGCAACACGCTCTCATCCCAAACCGTCACATGCTGCTTTGCAGTGGACTTCTGCGCCTAAATATTACGCTCTCAGTATCCCTCTGCGTCTGCTTTAAAGGTTCTAAGACGCAACAACTGTCGCCATGACGACAACACAAGCACGTGGTGGGAAGAAGCTGCATGTGTTTAAGTTCAAACAAAAGAAGCACATGGTTAAGTGTAGAAAAAAAAATTCAGATGGGAAGCGAACACCAGACTCCCGCATGAAAGTCCGGGTTTGTTGGATCCATCGTCTGCCCCTCCCACCCCCTTCTAGGCCCCCTTGTGCTCTGCCGACCTCTGGCGTATAATAACATGGTTCTGTCTGGTTCTGGTTCTGTCACGTTACTCTGCAGCAGCAGACATGCAGGCAGCAGCACAGAGGGAGACATCGCACCGTAATGTGAAGAAGTGATGAATTTATTACTCAAAGCAACTTAATACAAAGCAGTGTCTGACTTTTATTTAAAATGTAGTGTCTGCAAAAAATGTTGCATATTTCTAATGCGACATTTGGGCTGTTTAATATATTGCATGAATGCAGCTGAGCCTGTTCAAACTTTAAAATTTTGAATAGGAAACAAAATAATTGGTTAGAAAATTAGTATTGGAGAGCCAAATCCGGACTGGACTGGAATTATTCTGAGTCGGGTAAAGCCCTGGGCAATGCCGATTCTTGCATTTCATTTTCACCAAAAATGTAAATATAAAAAAGAATAAAAATATAAAAATGAACATGTGAATTTCGCTGGGGTCTGTACCAAACAAGTATGTTTAGCCATTCTGGGACTTGGATAATATTTGGATTAACAGTGCGGCTCTGTAGTGCGTGTGTGTTTGGATGTGTCTGAACTGCACTTGTTATTCCTGAAGCCCTCTTTGTGCGAGTTTAAAAAAAAAAAAAAAAAAGCGTCCAGGTGGCGTTAAGTGGCCATTACTGGGCGTTATGAGAGCAATCAAAAGGTGAAGTAAAACTCAAGCTGCTGCAGGAGGAGCTGTGAATAATACGCACTCCTCTCTCTGTTTAACAGGTTATTTATGATTTACAGAGACGTTTGGACGTAATGATCATAATCGTCTAACTGCGGAGGCTTCAGATCACACACAAACACTGAGAGGGAGGCGTTCGTCAGCACGTTCGGGTTTTACATACAGAGGATTCCTGATGTTTGTATTCAATGACTGAATGAGAGGGAACTTCGATTCGTTGCTTATGAGAATGGCCCAAGATTCAAGTATTTTGGGAAAATGTAGTTAAATGTTTATCACTGGTGTGTAAAACTGATAGTTCATTGAGGACACAAGTTTGCATACTTGGAATAAACTCCACCATGTTGCACCATGTTGGAAAAACGTAGAACCAGCTGACGACACATCTCTGCTGCAGAGGATGACGTCTGTGTTAAAGGCAAACAGAAAGAAGGTTTGTTTGTTTTTGGGACTCATTTATGTCCTCGGCCGACGAAACATCATCACTGACCGAAAAGAAAATGTAACATGGATAACTTAAAGGTACTGATCCTGCCTTTTATTTTATTTTAATATGTTTTATTTTTATTTTATTTTATCTCATTCTATTACTTTGACACTTGTTTTATGACTTTACTATTCTATTTTTTTACTTTTTATTTTAATTTGTTTATTTCATTGTATTTTATTTTATTACTTTAATGTTTGTTGCATTATTTTACCATTCTATTTTTTAAATTATTTAATTTAATTTATTATTATTATTATTATCATTATTATTATTTTAACCTGATTAATTATTTTGGTGTTTAGTTTAATTTCTGTCATCATTAGTATTATTATTATTTTAATCTGGTTTATCATTTTGGTATTTAGGCAAATTTATAATATGCTGTTGTTATTATTATTATTGTTGTTGTTGTTGTTGTTGTCGTCGTTGTCGTTGTCGTCATTTATGTTAATGTTTATTTTATTTCTTTTGACAGTGGGAATGTGCGACTGTATGAGGGGATATAAATTTGTACATTGAAATTTCAATAAAAATATTGTTAATTAAAAAAAAAGAGCACAGAGAGTGAGCAGGACCGATCCTCCCCTCCCCCACCACAGCTGGATGACAGAGTTAAACACACACACACACACACACACACACACACACACACACACACACACACACACACACACACACACACACACACACACACACACACACACACACACCAGTGACTCAGGTATAGATTTAGCAGTGAGGTCAACCTGCCAGACGCGTCCTGCATCACGCCGCCTCTGAGCCGAGGATAAAGGGAACAAACTGTTATTTCGGGTCTGGCCCGCTCTAAATAGGAGGATCCAGCTCTGCAGCAGGCTGCGAGGCTGATATGAATTCCCAGAATGCTCTGCAAAGAAAAGATGGAAAAGGTCAGAGTCCGCATTCATCTTTTTCTGCTCGCAGCATCACCTTTCCCTGCTTTTCTTCCTCTGCGTCCTTGGCCTTTTTCTTTCTCGTCTCCCTGGGGTGAATAAATGGAACGGTGCCGCGGCGCTGATGACATTTTCTCATCTGCTGGTTTCTCTCGCTGAGCCGTCGTCACTCATTACCCGCGCCCGCTCCGACAGCACTGTTTATCCAGAGCAATTAAAACGCTGTTTGTTCAAAAGACGAGCACGTGAGAGAAACAACGTTATTAAGGGTTCAACACGGTTTAAATAGAGCGTATAAACGGCGAGCCGGAGCAGAGGGGGATTATATTCGTCTGCCCTTGTAAAGGCTGCTTTAATGGCTGAGAGCGAGGTTAGTAATTCGCCAAACAAGCCGCTGTTGAGGCGAAGTCTCATTTCCTGGTGTGAGCGCTGCTCCCTGAGTCATCATCTGATCTCGATCCTCTCCAGCTGCTCACCCGCTCACCATTCTGCGCGTTATCCACAACATCTCCCGCCGCGCCGCCATTGACACGCGCGCCGCAAACACCTGCTGACGCCGCGCGCGTGTGTGCAATTAGGCATCATCAGCCAGAGAGCATTCGTGTGTGTTTGCTGATTTTGTGTGTCGGGCTTTGAG
The DNA here is from genome assembly GCF_026936395.1 of Plectropomus leopardus. Lineage (NCBI taxonomy): Eukaryota > Metazoa > Chordata > Actinopteri > Perciformes > Serranidae > Plectropomus > Plectropomus leopardus. Next base: position 1,928,864 of record NC_142190.1, on the reverse strand, counting down.
CTGCTGAATTAACCCTTTAGAGCAGAGAAACTCAACTTGCTTTGCTTGGGGGCCACAAAACGACAAGAGGCCAGGGGCCGGTCAAAGTGGACTCATGCATGTTCTCGGGATTTTAGGCCATTTTTAGGATTTTAGGACATTTCTCAGATTGTAGGGCGTATCTATGACTTAAGGATGTTTATCAGATTTTAAGAATTTTTAAAGATTTTAAGACATTTCTAGGATTTTAAGACATTTCTCAGATAGCATGTGTCTAAGATTTTAGGATGTTTGTCGGATTTGAAGATTTTTCTCAGATTTTAGGACATTTCTAGGATTTTAGGACATTTCTCAGATTGTAGGGCATATCTACGACTTTAGGATGTTTATCAGATTTCGAGAATTTTTAAAGATTTTAAGACATTTCTAGGATTTTAAGACATTTCTCAGATAGGACGTGGCTAAGATTTTAGGATATGTCTTGGATTTGAAGATATTTCTCAGATTTTAGGACATTTCTAGGATTCTAGGAAACTATTTTGTTTCTGTCAACTCTGAATGACGTGTATTTTATGACCATAAAGATATTGTTTATTTTTAAATGAAGTCTTGTGTGTTTGGCGATAGCAGGTCCCGGTTAAAACAAAAAAGATCTTAATCTTAAACAAAACTGTCTCTCTCTGTAGGGATACTCCCCTGGAATAACAACCTGAGCCTGTCAGCGACAAAAACTAACACTTTTAGTAGACATAAATGCTCCGAATGGTCACATCACAGCCTGTTTTGTCTCCATTAGTCAGCGTTTTCCCAAAAAACGGGAAAATAGGGTTCAGTTTGAGAAGAAAAGATGTTTTTGAGTATAAAACCCGGAGAAAGGTAAACAGATAGATTATGTGCATTTACTAAAGAGAGAGCAGGTAGGACGTGTGTGTGTGTGTGTGTGTGTGTGTGTGTGTGTGTGTGTGTGTGTGTCTGTGTGTGTGTCTGTGTGTGTGTTGTCTCTAGAGTCGGTGTGGCAGATGGTTTTGTGTTGAGGGTGTATTGGCCGCAACAGCTGCTCTCATTGCGCCTCTCTCCATTCTTCTCACCCTCACACACACACACACACACACACACACACACACACACACACACACACACACACACACACACACACACACACACCGGGATCACCTGATGGAACTAGACACTGATCCCCTCCATTATTCATGAGCTGACCGAGAGCAGCTACATGAGCGCCCTAATATGCTGTAAATTCCTGACACGACGTTCTCCGTGTGCCGACACTTTCTCTCTCTCTCCGGGTTCTCCCGTGATTTCCCCCCGACACGCCGTCACACAGGAAACGCCAAACAGCCAAAGACATCATTCATCCAAAACAAACAAAAAAACCCTGCTTTTTTTAGGTCTAAACAGCAAAAAATGTCCCACACTCTTGTTAAAAACCACCAGCTTTGGTCGCTACAAATATGGCTGAAAAAGTCCCAAACTCTTCTCAGAAGATAACCGCTTTTTTCACTACAAACACAGCTGGACATGTCCTAAAATACAGTAAAAAAAAACACCTGCTTTTTTAGTATAAACACTGCTGGAACTGAACCAAACTCTTCTTAAAAGATACTCGCTTTTGTCACTACAAACATGGCCGGAAATGTCCCAAAATCTTGTTGAAAAGGACCTGATATGTTCACTACAAACATCTGCTTTTGGGTCCCGAACTCCTGTTGAAAATATTTGCTTTTGTTGCAACAAACATGGCTGGACACGTCCCAAACTGTCGCTAAAGCACATGCTTTTGTCCCCTCAAAAATGTCTGAATATATCTCATAATACAGTTAAAAAATACCAACTTTTGCTTGTACAAATACAGCTGCTTTTGTTGTTACAAACATGGTTGGAGAGTTGTTGAAAAACACCCACTTTCGTGAGTACAAACACAGCTAGAAATATAATAACTTTTGTTGCTACAAAGATGGCTGGAAATGCCCCCGTGCAGTAAAACAAAAAACAAAAAAAAAATGCTGGAACAGCTGGAAATGTCTCTAACTCTCGATAAAAACATACCTGCTTTTGTCACTCCAAACATTGCTTATAATGTCCTAATTTCTCATTAAAACAACCCACTTTTATCGCTGCAAATATGACTAGATATGTCTCAAAATATTGTTAAAAAATAGCCACCTCTGTAACACAGCTGGAAATGTCTCAAAATACAGTGCAAATACACCTGTTTTTTTAGTGCAATCACACCTGTAAATGTCCAGAATCGTCTCTAAAATAACCTGCTTTTGTCCCTACAAACACAGCTGGACATGTCCCAAAATATAGTTTAAAGACACTCGCTTTAATATACAAACACAACTGGAAATGTCACTGATGCTTGTTAAAAAATACCTGCTTTTGTCGCTACAAACACAGCAAAAATATCCTAATTTCTCATTTAAACAACAAACTTTTGTCACTACAAGTACAGCATGATCTGTCCCAAAATATTGTTAAAAAACACCCACTTTTGTAAGAACGAACACAGCTGGAAATAAGACACAATACCTGCTTTTGTCGCTACAAAAATGACCAAACGTCCCAAAATACAGTTTAAAAACAAACACTTTTCTTAGTGTAAACACAGCTGGAAATGTCTAAGACGCTTGATAGTAATTCCCGCTTTTGTCACAATAAACACGGCAGGACGTCCTAAAATACCACAAAACACCTGCTTTTGTCGCCACAATCCCAGCTGTACATTTCCCAAACATCAGTTTAAAAAAAAACACCATGCAGTATGACATCATCCTCAGATTATGAAGGAAAATCGAGCGATGAGCAGAGCGAGAGCGGGAAAAAAAGCGTTTTCTCCCTCCCCACCGCACGTCTTTGTCTCTCTCCCCTCCCCTTCACCTCTCCTCTGAGGAGCAACTTCAAAGCTGCTCTGAAGTCAGTGGGAGAGAGGAAGGCGATCCCAAGGGGACGGCACCACACACACACACACACACACACACACACACACACACACACACACACACACACACACACACACACACACACACACACACACACACACACACACACAGCCCAAAGATGGCTAACAAGCAGTCAAACAGTGCCCTTTGAGCAGTAACTGGGTGACAGCTTCAAACGGCCCGACTCGAAAAGAGCGTGGCCGTTTCTCATGACTATACTGACTTCATAATGCAGTTTCATGTGCCTTTTTTTATCACGTCTCGTGCCCGCACGCACGCACGCACAGGCACGTGCACGCGCCTGATCTGACAAGAAAACACGTCGTAAAGATGCTTTTAATAGAGCCTAATATTTAATTGAGCAAGAATAGATCTGAGGAATCTCCTGAATAAAACATTGTCTTATTTAACAATTATCAGCGTGCAAAGGACAAAGTTCATTAGAAACAGCCCCTGAAACCCCTCACACACACACACACACACACACACACACACACACACACACACACACACACACACACACACACAAAAGTTGGGTTGAATTATTCAGTTTTTGGTCCTTGATGTAAATTTTATCGAATGTTTTTCTTCCTCTTGATGAGGACGATTCGGGGGCTGCGCTGGCTTTGATCCGCAGATGAAGAAGGCGTTCTCTTGATCTTCCAAGTTTCTTAAATGTTTCCCGCAGAGTAAGGCTGACCCCGAACCTAACGTCACATTTCAGACACGCAGAATCTAAATCCGAACTATCCAAAGTAGAACTTAATCACCTCTGAACGTCGAGGGTGATTTTGAGAGGACGCGAGGGGAGGACGGGCTCTAAACAGATGAGCTGAGGCTAATCTTAGCATCTTTATCCCCCAAACAGGAGAGTCACGCTCTGATTTGGTTATCAAGATGAGTCATTCTCTACAGCAGGAGTCTTCAAACACCGAGACGCACCTCCTGAGGGAGACATGTGAGGCAGACATACTGAGGGACGTGAAAGGAGACAGGTGCATGCCTGTGTTTTAAACACAACTGCAGGTTAATCATCAGTGAGCAGCAGTAACGCACAGTTTAGAGGCAATTTAAAGCCTTTGCATCAATTCGCTGCAATTTGCGTCAAAAACTGCACACTTCGTAGTCATAACTCCGTCAAAAAGACGACCCTTACAACAAATCGCCAAAACAAATGTGAGCATTGTTCTTTTCTGCAAACTGCATATACGTTACATTAACGTGTTTAATACGTCGTGGATATGTTGAAACAAAACCACCTCAGTAAGGGTTTGGAAAACAAGTTTTGGCATAAAAGACTGTGGTTAAAAAATACCTGCTTTTGATGCTACAATTACAGCTGGACGTGTCTTAAATCCTCGTTAAAAAACACTCACTTTGTCTCTATAAATACAGCTGTACATGCTGCTGTTAAAAAATACCCACGTTTGTCGCTACAAACACAGCTGAGAATGTCTGAAACTCTTGATAAAAAATACCTGTTTTTGTTGCCATAAACACAGCTGGACATGTCCCAAACTGTCCTAGAAACACACCTGCTTTTGTCACCACAAACACAGCTGCGCATTTTGCAAACATCTGTCACAAAACACCCACTTTTGTCGCTACAAATATTGCTGAGCATGTCCTAAGCTGTCGTTAAAAATTACCCGCTGTTGATGCTACAAACCTAAATAAAAATGTCCCTAACTGACACTAAAACACCCGCTTTTGTCCCTACAAACACTGCTGGACATGTCCCAAACTAGCTGGAAATGTCTCAGACTCTTGTTAATAAAATAAAAGTTTTTGTCACCACAAATGTACATTTTCCAAACATCTGTTACAAAACACCCACTTTTGTTAATGCAAGCACAGCTAGAAATGTCCCAAACATTTGTTAAAAAAACACCTGCTTTTGTTAGCAGACACACAGCTGGAAATAACCCAAACTCTTGTTAAAAAGTATTTGCTTTTGTCACAGCAAACATAGTTGGACATGTCCGGAAACAGAGATAAAAACACTTGCTTTTGTTGGTACAAGCACAGCTGGAAATAACCAAACTCTTGTTAAAAAATACCTGCTTTTGTGGCCATAAATATGGCTGGACATGTCCCAAAATATTGTTAAAAAAGACTATTTGTTTGCCTCAAACACAGCTAGAAATGTCCTGAACTGACGTAAATAAACACCTGCATTTGTGTCTACAAACATGGCTGAAAATGTCCCACACTATTGTTAAAATAACCTGCTGCTACAAACACAGGTGGACCAACATTTCATCCTTAATTTCCCTGAGAATCATCACATTTTGAAGTTATCCACTGATAACCGTCGTAGGTTACCGGAGCTGCTAACGGCTAAAATGGCTCATTAATGGCGAAACACAAACAGAGGGGCTCACGTTTTAGCCCAAAGTCTTACTGTGAGCTACCTCAGAGGCACATTTATTCAGCGAATCTCTCTCAGTGGGTTCAGCGCTGCAAAACCCACACATGATGACACATGCACTGCGAGAAACGGGATAAAACATCAAAGGAAACTCCATCAAGAGTCAGACAGAGTGTGTACCTGTTTGTGTGTTTGTGTGTCCTCAGAGGAGGATTAAACACGGGGAGAGCGGCGTGCTTTGTCACAGGCCGCGCCGGGTTCGGGGGATTTTCTTTATTCATCTCAGGTAACAACAACGCTGCACTGTGCCTGTGAGCGAATCCGATGACGCCAACAACACGCCACAACAACGGCACTCAGCTCGTCCCAAGGACCGCAACCTGTGAAGAGCGTGGGATCGATCCCTATCAGACCGGCTCTCACTGCTAATCAGTCTTCAGCTACGCGCCGGTCGGAGGTTACAGAATCAGATATCTGCAGCGGTGGCGGGTAAATGTGAAGCTTCTGTAATATGAGGCTTTAAGGTTCATATCGAGCGAGATTTTCCACAGTCAGTCGACATTTTGAGCACTGATTTTTCCTCTTTTTGTACCAATAAAACCAGAACTTGATTTGTGTAACTCAGCTTTAAATTAACTATGGAATTCAAAAACTGCCACAAACTTTTGTTCAGGAATATTTGATTTGTAGCGCCAGACTCGACTGAGCCTGTCCCGAGTTTTTGTTACATAATCACTAACTAAGCTCCAAACACAGCTAGAAATTGCAAAAAAAAAAAAAAGTCACTTTTGTAGCTCCAAACTCTGCTGGAAATGTCCCAAATTTTTGTTAAAAAATACTCACACTTGTGGCTCAAAACACGGCTGTAAATGTCATGAATTTTGTGAAATAATTACCCACTTTTGTAGCCTGAAAGAGTTTTTGTTAAATAATGTTGCACCAAAAACTGCTGAAAATGTCCCAACTTTTTGTAATATTATTATCTGCTTTTATAGTTTTAAACATATCTAAAACATTTTTTTTTGTTGCAAACACTGCTGGGAAAACATTAATTTAAAAATACTTGTTTTTGTTGTTCCAAAGACAGCTGACAGCTTTTTTTTTTATATATAATTACTCACTTTTTTCACTCTGAACCCGGCTGTACATGTCCCAGACTTTGCTAAATAATTACCCACTTTTGTAGCTCCAAACAAGGCTAAAAATGTTCAGACTTTTTTGGTTTTTTAATCATAGCTGCTTTTGTAGTTTTAAACACGGCTGTAAATGTCCCGAACTTTCATGAAGCAATTGTTTAGTTTTGTACTCCAAACGTGGCTGGAAAATTCCCAAATTTTGCTAAATAATAGCCACTTTTGTCAACCTAAGACGAGCAGTAGTAGGAGAAAGCAGAAAATAAAATCCACCACAAACAGATTTCTCAATAAAGGAGAACGAGTAGATCCGCTTCCAGCCTCTAGACAATTTTTTTAAACTATTATGTGGAGAAATTACATTAAAACAAAATATTAGTATAAGTATTTAAAACGCGTCTGAAGGGGGATTTAAATGTTTTTGTACATTCATTTTTATCGGCTTTATGTCATCAGGGGTTCAGCTGGCTAACACGTATTTGCTTTGTTTATTCATCTGTAAGAGATCATTTACAGCTCGTCATTATCAGAAGCATCCATCATGAACACGCTGACTAAATAAAGAGAAAACAACAGTGCTAAAAAACAATGTAAGGAGTAAAAAAACTAAAGAGATTTTAAAGGAATATTTTTTTGTTTTTTTTATTCCTCATTTTTATATATTTTTTAATTAATTTCATTTATTTTTAATATTTTTTTATCTTTTTATTTTGTGTATTTTGTTCTTAGTTTTGTCCCTTTTGTTTGGTTATGTTATGTTTTTTTGTTGTTTTTTTCGGGGGGAGGGGCTTAATGAATAAATAAATATATAAATAAACATTGTTGATTTATTTGCTTACTGTAGTATAACGGTATTTATTATATTAAATTATTTATTTATTTAATATTATTTTTTAAATTTCTTGAATAATTTCTTTTTATTTATTTATTTATTTTTTTACAAATTCAATCCTCTTTTAGTAAAAAATTATATAAATATTGTTGTAAAAAATATTCCACTGGTAGGAAAAAATAATTTCCAGTGGTCTAAGTGGTGCTAAATCTCCTTCACTCAAAAGACAACTTTCCCCAAAGGACGCTTTACGTCCACTCAACCCAAATGATACAGCAGCAAAACCGGAAATACTCCCTCAGCGGCCTCGGATCAGAGACAGGAGCTCAGCCTGACGAGCCTGTTACATAAAACATGGAGGAATTACCACCTGCAGTGCCACCATACAGCCGAGCTCGGTGAAGTGCAGATTCAAGGAGAATCAGAAAGTGATGCTGATTTTCTGTCATGGATTTCTGTGAATGAGCAGAGAGACCCCCCCACCCCCCGCTGTGCTCTCACATCGCAGCAATTTGTATGTTTGGTTTTTTTAAACACACATCGTGAGACAATGTCTGCCACTCACAGGAAACGCCTGATGAAGAGCAGGGGCGCGTCTAGGATTTAAGGACACTGGGACCTTTGTGGGGGGTTCAGGGGGGGTCCTCCTTTTTGATGAACAAGCTTTAGGGAGAAACTTCTGTGTCACTTTGGCTTTTGGAGAGGGGTACTGCTTTAAATGGCTGTATCTTGCATTAATTTTACCATCTATTTTTGCATAAAACATGCCTTAAGAAGACTTTTTTTATTACTCTTTTAAAATTTTGGCGATTATTCTTTTCTTGTATTTTTAAAAATGATTTATGATTTATTTTTTCTCTAAAAGTTTTTACTGATTTTGGAATTTTTTTTAGGCCATCTGTTTTTTCTCTAAAAGTTTTTGGTGAATTTTTATTTTTAATTGGGTGAAATTTCTTTCTCTGAAAATTGCGCAAATTTTTGTGATTTTTTTTTTTTTTTTTAAAACATACTATTCAAACCTATGTCCACAATTACACATCACAGCGGTAAACTGTAAAAATATAAATTATCGTTGGATTTTAAAATTTCTAACAGTTTGTGAGCACACAGTGTGGGACGAACGCTTCATGCATTTTACCTGAGTCTCTCAGTGAGGCTGAAGGAAAAATATTTGTAGCTTTGGGGTGAAAAAAAACACCCACGTCCTTCCTCTATAAAATAAATCATAAATAATAGAAAAATAAATAAATGCATAAATAAAATAAAATAAAAGCTGACGTTTGTTGATAAATAAATGTCCAGTTGTTTAATGGGACATAAATAAAAATATATATAAATAAAATAAATAACTTAGATTTTTTTGTGTTTTTGTATAATTATATTTATTTGTGTATATAACTGTTTATTTTATTTTCTAGTTCGGGGGCTACTTTAAAAACATTTTTAGGCTTCAGCTTTGGATGCTCAAGCCTAATGATGCCACTGCACTTGATAAAAACCACCTCCATCCTCCCTCTGTTGCCCGCTCCCCTCTCCTCCCCTCTCCTCCCCCCTGGAGGCTTCACCAGCAGCGGCTTCGCCCTTCAGGAGAGCTGAAGAGGAAGTAGGACAGGAAGAGGAGGAGGAGCGGGACGAGAGGAGAGCGCAGGGAGGCCTGAGCTGCATGTAGTGAGGAGCTGCTGCAGAGCGGTGCAGGCGGTGCAGGAGGTGCAGGCGGTGCAGGCGGTGCAGGAGGTGCAGGCGGTGCAGGTGCACCAACGGGAACAATGTGTGCGAGGAGCCGGCAGGAGACAGATGCTTTGTGGAGGAGGAAACGCAGAGACAGACGGCGCAGGAAGATAGAGCCGGAGTGAGTGACATTCCTCTCACACCTCTGTGAGCATCCACATCCGAACACAAACTAATCCCTCTATCAGCCCTCACCTCGCCCGGGCCTATCGCACCAACAGCAGCCACAAAATGGAAGCCCGCTCTCCCAAATACCGGCCCGGGTCCCGCTGCACCGTCCTGTCAGTCACACCTCCCGCTGACGTCTGCTTTTTTTCAGGGAGCAGAGTCACAAACTGGTCTCTGATTCACGGGGAGATCACACGCGCTCAGACAAACAGCGCGGATCAGAGGATCAGGGTTTACTGCAGCCGGATGTGACTGTTAGGGGCCGGCTTTAAAATACCGTCACAATATTTTTAGGCTATATCGCAATACACCATATTTATCACAATATTTTGAAAATCGCCTCCAAACTACTACAATACAACACAAGTTACAATCAGTTAATACTACTACTGCAATAAACTACTAATAAACTATATACTACTACACCGCTGCGTATTCTGGATGACGAATATGAACTTTTACCATCATTTTAAGGCTATCATTTAGTTTTTCCTTTATCCAAACATCTATAACACTATTAAACAAACAACCAGTCAAATTTTAACTGTGTCGTGTTTTAAGTGCAGGGTGGGGAGGACGGGCTGTTTTGATGCAGTTTTTTGGTTTACTGTTCTTATAGTTTTACAGTTTTATAGTTGTTTATTCTCTTGTGTGTGTCCATCTCCTAAATTTCTTTGAAGAGCGATCTTCCTCATAAGATGTGTTTACATTTTTGTCGAGATGAAATCTGCAAATTCTCAGAATTTTATCTTGCTAAGTGAATTTTGACAGCAGTTTAAAAATCTACATGTCCATGCACAGACAGCTGATATCCTGCCCCCTGGTGGTCGGCTCAGTCACAGTGTGAAGCCGTCTACTTTCATTACTTTCTTCAACGTAAAATACATGCATGAATAACCCACTGTAAACTTTGAAGCTTTTAAGTGTCTTATAAAAGGCAGATGCTAATCATCGTGACAAACACGATTTTACAGCCTCGTTGTGGTGGCGACGTAAATCATGTGACCATGGTGTTGTTTGTTTATAGCCTAACGTTAGCTTTTACTTCAAGAGATTGCATTCAGGCCTCAAAAATCCTAAAAGTGGTGTTCAATTGTGGAGATTATCTTGCTGAACAAAACATGTCTGTATCATAAGCATTTGTTTACCACAGAGCTTATTTTCTGCAATAATTCAAAATCCAAAGAAAAAATCCCACCGGCCTTTTGACGAGGGAACCACAGCAACACTAAGTTCTCAGTTTTGACGTTGGAACGGGCTCTCCGACACCAATGTAAAGCCGTGAAAATACTATAAATATAATGTAAATTAAACTGATACTGATATTATTAGGTTGGACCTATTTTAGGTGGCTGAAATGTGTTTTGTTGTTGACCCAAATCCACAGCGGCACATTAATAAGCTTCAGCCTGCTCTCACTGCGGATAAGCTCCCCGTACGACCAAAATTCAACAAAATCCAAACCATCACTTTGTCAAAATCCGTCGCCTGATTCACTTAAATGATCAATATCACCAAAACGAAGTCAGAGAATCCTTAAAAACAGCTGCAGCGAGCGTGAAGGACCAGCAGGATGAAATATACTCAAAGTCTCTCATAAAGTGTTCAGTACAAATCAGCAAACCTCCCAGATCCTGATGAGTAAGCAACAAAAACCGCATTTCTGCTTCTTGTTGACAATCCTATTCCATTTAACCCTTTGAATCATGAGCAATTGGCTGGTTTTCTTTGGAAAACTGTGTCTTTGGGGTCATCTTGTGTCTTTTTTTAGTTGTTTGTGTCTCTTTGTAGTAATTTGTGTCTCTTAGAAATAATTTTATTTCTTTTTGTAGTAATTTTCTGTCTATTTTGGGGTTTTTTTTTCTTTAAGGTCATTTTGTGTCTCTTTGGAGTCATCTTGTGTCTTTTTTTTGACTGTTTTTTTGTAGTAATTTTCTGTCTTTTTGACATAATTTTGTGTCAGTTTGGTGTTTTTTGTTTCTTAAAGGTCATTTTGTGTCTCTTAGATTATTTTGTGTCTTTTTCGGTTGTTTGTGTCTCTGAGATCATTTTGCTTGTTTTTGTAGTAACTGTCTGCCTTTTTGATGTCTTTTTTTTTTTGGTTGGTTGTTTTTTTAAGGTAAATTTGTGTCTCTTTGTGGTCATTTTGTCTCTCATTGTAGTCGTTATATGTCTCTGTCATTTTTTTGGTCTCTTTGAGGTCATTTTATTTATCTTTTTTTACAGTAATTTTCTATCTCATTAAAGTCGTTTTGTACCTTTTTTGGGTCACTTTTGTCTCTTTGAGTTCATTTTGCGTCTTTGGGTAAACATCAGTTAATTTTCTAACACATAACCTCCTCCTCTGGTTTTGAAACAATCCAGGACAATCCGCTCAGGTTTCAAAGGGTTAACTAACATCCACATAATCGGGACAATGTTAAGAATTTAAATGTATCATCGCTTTATGTGTGCAAACTGAGCACAATAAAAAACAATTAAAAAAGCCCTCAGCTCACAGAAAAACAAGACAGCAGCGTGTTAAACGTCCCGCAGCCCGGACAGAGGGACAGACAGACAGACAGAGAGGACACATAAAGAGACAGCAGCTGGTCACACTGAAGCAGCGGAAATCGACGAGTTATAAAACAGCACCATCTGCAAAGCGAGGAGCCGCTGCACAGCACAAAAACGCCGTCTCCGGTACCGAGGACAACCACGTCCAACAAACCGAGCTCAGGGTGAAGACATGAGGCGGGGACAGAGACAGCAGCCAACGTAAACACCGCCTTAATGCGCTCATACAGGATTTATGAAGCTGGAGGAGCAAACACGGGAGCTCATCGCTGCCTCCAACAACTTCACCTCTTTTTTTGGGAGCTCTTACCTTTTCGTGCAGCCGCGTGTCCCTCCGGATTGTCTTCGGTGTTTTGTGGTCTCGGTGCTGATGCGGAGTCTTCCTCCTCTGGTGGCTCCTCTTCGGCGTTAGCTCGCCGCGCTGCCTCCTCTGCCGCTCGGCTTGTGGTGCTGAAGTGGACAGCGCATTTACCGAGGAGAGCTGGAACAAAAACCCCACACACACTGCGCCTGAGCCGGGGGAGGCTGCGGCGCAGCGCCGCCTGTCGGAGCGGAGGAGCTCCGGCTGCACATGGAGCCAAGTGAGACAGCGCCACCCAGCGGGGACGGCACCCAACTGTTTCTGTGTGCATCGCCACAATTTAAAAGTCCTCTTTCTTTTTCAAACTGCAGCACATTTCTTCAAATTCAAAGCGACGAATTCCCGCAAAACCTGCAAAACAAAACCCGCTCAAAGGTGCATGATGAAATAAAGTCTGCAGAGTTTGTAGTTTGATGCACAGCTGCACGTTTCAGCTTCTTCATCATACGCCAAACATTTCCTCCTCTTCTTCTTTAATGGCGATTTGCAGCTGACTGGAGCATTATCGCCTCTTACTGTGATGTCACCGTGTTTTTGTGTATTCGTTATTAGTCCAGGATTTCTTAAATAGCTGAGGACACGCTTTAAATCCTGCGCTGCAGATGCAAACATCACCAAACTACTTTTAAAAAGCGGAAGAGGAACAAAACCGCCAATCACATGCATCCACTCCGCACATCAGCCAATGGGGCGCACACAGAGGGCCTGATATTTAGTCATGTGACCTCAGGCCAATCACAGACAGGAGCAGAGGTGAGGGGCGTGCCCAATCCAAAAAATAAATAAATAAAAAATAACCTACCTGTGGAAACTTTTAGCCCTTTGAAACCCGAGCAAACTGACCCGACTGCTTTCAAGAACATGACAAGGCAATGAGTAATTTTACAAGTAGTGACCAAAAATATCGGCAATAAATTAGCCAAAAATTTGCTAAACATATAAATTAATAAATATAAAAATGAAAAACAAAACCGAAAAAGACAATGACTCAAAATATTGGCAATAAGTTACCTGAAAATTTGCTAAACAAATGAATAAATATATAGAAGTAAAGAACAAAAACAAAGAAGTTACCAAAAAAGAAGGTATAATTTTTTTTTTTTTCTGATAACATAATTTTAAATTCATCATTATAATAATTATAGATGCTATTTTCTTTTCCTAGTTTTTTGTTAATTATTTGAAACCTTTTTAAGCTAACTTTGTGTCCCTTGGTGGTCATTTTATTTCCTTTTGTATTAATTTTTGTCTTTGTGTAGTAATTTTCTGTCTGTTTGATGCCATTTTGTGTCTTTCTTGGTCATTATTGTCCCTTTAAGATCATTTTTTGTCTCTTTTTAGTAATTTTAGTAGTTTTATACTTTTTTTTGTAGTAATTTTCTCTTTAAGGTCATTTTTTTGTCTTTTTGTAGTCATGCTGTCTCTGTGATATAAGTGTTCGTCTCTTTGTAGTTGTTTAATTCCCTTATTTTAATATTTTTTTTCGCATTTTGAGCATTTTGAGGTGAAGGCCCTTGGTACTTGGTCTGTACTGTATCCAGGTCTCTTTATACATCCTCCACAGTTGACCTTTAAGTGCCACTAAACTGAATATTCTGAAATAACCGGACACGCTGCAGCTCTTCATGCAGTCAAACGCGTTTGTAATCGTGCCTCAGGTGTGCGGCAGCAGCGTTCGAGGCGTGTGGGCTGTAGTTTCCTCACTGTGTAAATGTCAGTAACTGACGGCAAAAACACACACAGTGAAAGAAACCTGAGAAACTGAGAATAAATGCAGTCGTGAACTGATGTTTGCAAATGATTTCAGTCAAACGAAACGACTCTGAGGCTGAGAAATAACGTCGAGTGAAAAGAACATTATGCTTTTATCAGAATTAAGCATCGAACACAAAGAGTTCCTGTGATTTTTGGGGTAAACTGGGATACATTCTTCCTGCGGCTGGTGAGTCTTATTGGAACGCGATTATTAAAAGTCTTTTCCGTCGGCCCTTCTCTGACTCGGTGTCTGCTGTGCACTGTGGCTGACTCCAGTTTCCGGCGAGTCGGTTCTTCACGGTCACATGGGGTGTACGTTGTCCCGGGTAGCGGGCTGTAAGGAGTGGTGCAGGGCGGCGGCGGCGGGGTCGCCCTGGGTGACGGCGAGGGTGGCCTGCTCCGGCAGCAGGCTGGGGTCCGTGAGGATGGCCGTGGTGGTGCTCAGGAGACGGAGTGAACTCAGAACCACTGAGGGGACAAACACAGAGGACAGCTGAAGTAAGACAGCAAAGACTATAAACACCATCAAACTAGAGAGAAGCTGTAGGAACAGCAGGGAGACTCAACGTACGGCCCGCGGGCCAAATCTGGCCTCTGATAAAGTGCTGGGTGACCCTCCGACCATTTTTTAAATTCAAAATAAAAATGAAGTGATTCACACTGGAAATTGTTTTTGTCCTTTTAGTCTCCATAAGGTGCCAGGGCGCATAAAACAGCATCAAAATAGAGCTTGTTAGTCGAAAAAAGTGCCAGTAAACGATCCCCCACACCCCCGACAGAGGTCCTGGATAAGACACTAATGTCCTAAAATCCAAGAAACATCCTAAAATCAGAGAAATTTTCCATGTCCTAAAATCCAAGAAACGTCCTTATATCTGAGAAATGCCATAAAATCCTAGAAACATCCTAAAATCAGGGAAAATTTCCTATAATCCTGGACATGTCCTAATATCCAAGAAATGTCCTTATATCTGAGGCATGCCATAAAATCCTGGAAATGTCCTAAAATCACAGAAACATTCTTATATCTGAGAAATGCTCTAAAATCCTAAAACCAACCTAAAATCCTAGAAATGTCTTAAAATCCTAGAAGTGTCCTAAAATCCTAATATGTCCTAAATTCCTAGAAATGTCCTAAAATCTTAAAAACAACCTAAAAGCTTAGAAATGTCCTAAAATTCTATAAATGTCCAAAAATCTTAGAAATGTCCTAAAATCCTTGAAACTTGCTAAAATCCTAGAAACATCCTGAAATTCTAGAAACGTCCTTAAATCTTAGAAATGACCTAAAATGACCTCGTGTCACTTTGTAAAAGTGGCCCCTGAGAAAAGTGCGTTGAGGATCGCTGGTTTAGGGGACGCAGGCGTTGTGGACTCACTGGGTCTGAGGGTGGGCAGGGAGCAGTGCTGGTCCAGCCAGGACAGAGTGGACCGACACAAGTCCTCCACACTGGCAGTGGACACCATCCCATTATAGGACTCGAACAGCGGCTCGATGATGATACTGAACTGACGCTGAGCTGAGGAAAAAAGTCTCCGCGACACACCAGAGTTCTTATTTTCTTATGTTGCTGAATTTATGTCATTATTACAAAGTGTTCGAAATCTGGGCAAATTTATTTATTAAAATTCTTTCAATAAGACAATAAGCAACTTAAAAAGTTTTTTTTAAATAGTAAGAAATTAGTGAAAGAAAATTACAAGAAAAAAACCTGAAAAAATAAAGAAAATTTTTATATATCTATATTTATAAAATATTTATATATATTTTTAGAGTTTATTACCTGTTTACATGTATATATAAATTCTCTTATTTTATGTATACTTATCATCTTTAACAAAAACAAATTCTGTCACAAATGTTTAATGCTCTTGTTTTGTATTTTATGTATAAATTGTGCTACATAAATAAAGTTTTTATTATAATTATTGTTATTATTACTACATTTTTGTAAATGCTCAATACTTTCCTAAAACAACAGCTGTATTTTTTTTGTAAATACTGAATTTGCTTGGGACTATTCTCAGCTGTGGATTGATGAACAGGTGTGAGTGTGTGTGTGTGTGTGTGTGTGTGTGATATCATTTAAAGCAGCAAGATGGTGTGTGTGATTGACTTAAAATAAAGTAATGAGAGAACATGTTGTCATGTCACAACAGTGTGGCTCACACACAGTGACATGCCAAGTTGTCGAAAAATTTGTAAAAAATTACTTAGTATAGTCTGCCGCCAAAAATCACTAAAAACATAATAGTGCGTCATCCAAAAAACATAAAGAAATATTATGATATGTCATCCAGAAATCATATCTGACAGTATAATTGTTGCCATAAAAGTCATAAAAAACAATGGGGGTTTTTATGTTGTTTTTTAAATTTTTTTTTGAACGGCAGCGGTGTGGGATACGACAGGCTGTAAATACACAGAAGGATCAGTGTTTTGTTGGTTTTTGTTAACAATAAGAAAAATGATTATAATATATGTCTTATTTTTAAAAAGCTGCTTCAGTCTTCACAAAACCGTTTATGAAACGGCGAGAAAATGAGCCTCCATACAAACTGTGAACGCTGCTTTCTTACGGGAGAAAAGATGCTCTGAGGGCTTCATGTTTTTATTTCATGATAGCAATATTTTAAAAAAAAGCTCGACTTCCTGAGGGAGCCGAGAAAAAACCTCAATATTCATGGAAAGAAAACACCCTGAAGGTGTTTTTGTGCAACACAGCACAGATAAAATGATTATCTGATCTCCTCCTGCGAGATACGAGCCGCAGCAACGGATCAGCTGATCATTAAGGAAACAGTTTTGGATCAATAGCACTTTTTTATTTGACTGGAATTTGCAGCACATTTTTGTGATCTGTCTGATTACGAGACGCTCCGCATGAATAATGGCTTTGTACCAATTACAACATGAGTGTATTTATCTGCATCTGCTTTGGTCACTTTTCGTTCTGTTCTGCAGTAAACGCTCCCTCTCTGCATCCGTCCACATCAGAGGCTCATTTTTATTTTTATTGATATTACCTTTATAATTGACGTTTTATTTATTTTATTTTATTTTTATTTATGTTTTTTTGATTTTATTGCTTTTGTTGTTGCTGTTTTATTTATTTCTATTATTTTATATTGACATTTTTCTTCTGGTTTTAATTTTATTCGAACTCTACCCCCGTGTCGTCTCGCTTGAACAGGACTGTTTGGTTTTTCATCGTCTTATCACCATATATGCATCCCATTTCTGCTTTAGTACTTTGTAAGATCTGTTTTTAAAGGTGCTATATAAATAAAGTGTTATTAATTAATAAATTGTTTTTATTTTTATTTTTTTATAATGTTTGGTGCTGCAGAGTCGTCTTGGTTTTGTTGTTGAAGTATATCCTTATTTTTTTTTGATCAATTTTTTATTGTATGCCACACAAGTGTAAACATTATACACATTACACAAAGTATATACTTATTTTTTAAATCAATTTTAATTATTTCATTTGATTTCATTTTATTTGATTTAAGTTTTGGTTTAGGATACTGTTAATGTGTTTTGTATTTTATGTATGTATTTTTATGTGCGGACCCCTGGATGACGGGTCGTTACCGTGGTAGCAACTAACGGGGATCCGTTAACAAAAAGATTAACAAAAAAATAAATAAACATAAGAACCAAACACGGGAACAGGCGTGTACATTAAGTGAACGACACAGAAAATCATTATGGATTTTTAAGTTGTGTTTGTGTGAAAGTGATGTTTTTACTGTCACGGTGACGTCGGTAAGGATACGATCCAGAACTTCCAGTTCTGCAGCGTCTGCGCCTGAACGTACTCTCTGAACTTCTGCCTCATGTGGTCGAAGCGCTGCCGTGTGATGGGCACGCCGGTGGCTGGGAGCTGCTGCTGGCACGCGCTGCAGGAAGAGACATGCTGAGTCAGCAGAGCAGAGCGGAGCGTCCTCATCTCAGCGGGGACGAGAGACCGACTCGAGACATTAAAGGGAAGGGTCACCATTTTCTGTCAGGTGGCCAAAGGTACTTTCAGACAGTTTTTTTTAAATGAAATTAAATTAAAATCACCTCTATATCATTATTTTATCAAATATTTTTAAAAAAAAGATTGTGTTTATCGAAAAAAATGTCAGTAAAGGATCCCCAAACCTTCTGACCGAAGTCCTCGGTTGACCAATAATGTCCTAAAATCCAAGAAAAATACTAACATTGTATAAATGTCGTAAAATCCAAGAAATGTCTCAAAACCTAAAAAATATACTAAAATCCAAGAAATGTCTCAAAACCTAAAAAATATACTACAATTCAAGAAATGTCCTAAAAACCTAAAAACATCCTTAAATCTGAGAAATGTCCTACAATCCTAAAGAGACATCCTCAAATCCTAGAAACGTCCTAAAATTGCAGATATGTCCTCTCTTGGAGCCAGCCTCTAGTGGACATGAAACTGTGTTTTTTGGCACTTTTGTGTTGGAGGAGGTTGCCGCTTGACTGACACACACACGCACGCACGCACGCACGCACGCACGCACGCACGCACGCACGCACGCACGCACACACACACACACACACACACACACACACACACACGCTTCCATACTAAAAGTCTCACTTGATGGCCGTGTTGAGCAGCTGGATCTCCTCTCGGAGTCTCTGCGCCTCGTCGTGCAGCGCCGCTCGCTCCTGCTGCATCTTGCTGATGTACTCGGCCGTCTTCTGCAGCGTGGTGGCTTTGCTGATCTGCGCCCGCAGACAGAAGGACGACACGTCAGAGACACACCACAGAAATGCACAAACGTAGCTGCATTTACATCTCATTGCAGTCAACCAGCGATACTCAACTTACGGCCCGCAGACCAAATCTGAGCCCCCAGACAATTTCTTAATTCACAATAAAAACAAAGTGATTCACACTGGGAACTGTTTTTGTATTTTTAGTCTCCATAAGGTGACAAAACAGCATCAAAATAGAGCTTGTTGATCAAAAAAAGAGCCAGTGGAGGATCCCCCATGCCCCCTGACAGAGCACCTAGCTAGGACCCTAATGTCCTAAAATCCTAGAAACCTCCTAAAATACTAAAACTGTCCAAAGATCCTAAAAATATCCTAAAATCTTAGTAATGTCTTAAAATCCTAGAAACATGCTAAAATCCAGGAAATGTACCAAAAAGCGAGAAATGTACTAAATTCCAAGAAATGTCTTAAAATCCTAGAAATGTGCAAAAATCAAAGAAATGTTTCAAAACCCTAAAAAAAATCCTAAAATCCAAGACATGTCCCAAAATTCCTTAAAATGTCCTAACATCTTAGGAACATCCTGAAAAAAAGCAAAATCCTTAAAATGTTCTAAAATCCTGAAAATGTCTGAAAACCCTTGAAACTTGCTGAAATCCTAAAATCCGAGTAATGTCTTAAAATCCTAGAAACACCCCAAAATCCTAAAATTGTTCCAAAAACTTAAAAATGTCCTAAAATCCAGGAAATATTTTTTAAAAAATCCTAGAAACATCCTACAATCCTAGTAATATTTTAATATCCTAGAAACATGCTTAAATCTGAGAAATGTTCCAAAAACCTAAGAAAAATTCCTAAAATCCAAGAAATGTCCTAAAATCCTAATAACATCCCAAAATCCTTAAAATGTCCTAAAATCTTAGGAACATCCTAAAAACTGCAAAATCCTTAAAATGTTCTAAAATCGATGAAACGTCCCAAAACTTCAAAGCATGTCCTAAAATCCAAAAAATGTTTGAAAACCCTTGAAACTTGCTGAAATCCCTGTAATGTCTTAAAATCCTAGAAACATGCTAAAATCCTCAAAATGACCTCAAATCCTTATGACATCCAAAAATCCTCCAAATGTCCGAAAATCTGGGCTAAAATCCGCGAAATCCTTAAAATGTCCTAAAATCTTAGGAACATCCTAAAAACCGCAAAATCCTTAAAATGTTCTAAAATCCATGAAACATCCAAAGAATTCAAAACCTTCAGTCAGCTGCTCGTCTGTTTTCGGTACCTTTACGCTCGGCTGGGAGCTCAGCGTGGTCACCAGGTTATGTAACGTGTCGAAACCCAGTTTGATGTTGAAGCGTCTCTTCTGCTCGGCGGAGATGTGAGTGATCCTCCTCGTCTCCGTTTGCTGCACAGGACAGATGCACCATGCACGTCACATGTCACACGTCACACGTCACATGTCACACGTCACACGTCACATGTCACACGCCACATGTCACACGTCACATGTCACACATCACACGTCACATGTCACACGTCACATGTCACACATCACACATCAGGCGTCACGTCACATGTCAGACGTCACATGTCACACGTCACATGTCACACATCACATGTCAGACGTCACATGTCAGGCGTCACGTCACACGTCACACGTCACACGTCACATGTCACACATCACACGTCACATGTCACATGTCACACATCACACGTCACATGTCACACATCACACATCAGGCGTCACGTCACATGTCACACGTCACATGTCACACATCACATGTCAGACGTCACATGTCAGGCGTCACGTCACACCTCACATGTCACACGTCACGTCACACGTCACACCTCACACGTCACGTCACACGTCACACCTCACATGTCACGTCACATGTCACACGTCACACCTCACATGTCACACGTCACACATCACATGTCACACGTCTCGCGTCAAACGTCACACGTCATGTCACACATCACACGTCAGATGTCACATATCAGGCGTCACATGTCACACCTCACATGTCACACGTCACACCTCACATGTCACACGTCACATGTCACACGTCACATGTCACGTCACATGTCACACGTCACACCTCACATGTCACACCTCACATGTCACATGTCACACGTCACACATCACATGTCACACGTCTCGCGTCAAACGTCACACGTCATGTCACACATCACACGTCAGATGTCACATATCAGGCGTCACATGTCACACGTCACACTTCATACATCACATGTCACATGTCACACATCACGTCACACGTCACATGTCATGTCACATTATAATATTCAACAATCTGTTCAGTCTTCAGTTGTGTACTATTTAATTCCCCGCAACATGAAAACACCATATATAACACCTCAGCACCACATATATATATCAGAACCATATATATATATATACTGTATGTGTATATATATATATATATATATATATATATATATAGATAGATATTTTTTGTTTGTTTGTTTGTTTGTTTTGTTTTGTTTTTGTTTTTGTTTTTGTTTTTTATCCATTTATTTTGGGACGTCTACTTGAAGGTCTTAAGTGCTTTTAAATCTCTTGAAACCTTCAACAAACTCTTAAAACAGATCTTTTTATCGTTGCTTTCTCCTGAAATATGTTTTAAACGGTTGGTTGTTGTATCTTGTCTAAGCCTGCAGTTTCAACTGATTTTTCATTTTAATTTATGCATTTTTATTTATGCACTGCATATTCTATTTTTTTCTATCTCAAACATTATATGTTCTTTTATTTTCAGCACTTTGAGCTGCATTTTCGGCGTCAATTATGCTAAATAAATAAAGTTATTATTATTATCAATATTAATCAATTCAAATAATTCAAATTCACATGTATCTGATAGGCCTAAGACAATGTTCTTTTTTTATGAGAGGAGAGGCAGGCGGCTGGATTTTAGCGACAAATATTTTTTCCTTTAGTCTCCCTGAGTAATTCAGGGAAAATGCATAAAGTGTCCGTGACAGGCCTGCTGGTGTGGACGGCATGTTTCCTTTAAAAATCACCAAATATTTTACCAGAAAAAAGCAACGTTTTTTTTAGAAAAAAAAACTCTATAAATTCCCTCTAAAATCTCTCTAAATTGTCAAGGAAAAAAAATGCCAAAAAAGTTTTAAATAAAAAAAAAAAATCACTTAAAATGTAATTTTTTTAAAAAAGAAGACACGCTTTAAAAACTATTTGACATGCCTCATCCTTTGTTGCACCAGCCCCACCCCTCTGGAAAATGACAAACAGTTCCTAATAATAATAAATAATTATTAAATAAAATAATTAAAGTAAAAAAGTGCATTAAAAACGGTGTGTCCTACCTTACTTGATTCTATCTTCCCGTGTCCTGAGAAGCACGAGTGTGGGGACTCGGGGTTCGGGGGTGACGTTTGTCCCGGACGTCCTGAAAAATTAACTAGAAAGAAAGAGATTACTTATTTATTTATTTACATCGGATCCCCGTTAGTTGTTACCGTAGCAACAACAATTCTTCCTGGGGTCCACACAAACAAGACGAAACATACAAGATCAATCAAATATACATTAGTAATAAAAACATAGATAAGAAATATAATCACAACAAACCAGGAGCTAAAATAATTCATAGTGTATGAGTACACAGTTTAAAATAGTTTCCTTAAAACAATCTAACCTGACATTTTCTACTTTGGTCATTAATCGTCAGTCACACACACGCAAAGTGTTACATGCAGAAGAAACTGAATTCTTGCGTAATTGCTGCATTTCTCAGTTTCTTTTTTAAACTTAAATCTTATCTAAGTCTATTCTCTCTTCGGAAACTGGAGAAACAAATCCAAACATTTATTTCAGAATAACCAAAGAACAAACCCTTCATGGATTATCCGTTTTTACCATTTTGGAAACGAATATTGAAAAATAAAGTCTTTATTTTTTTGGTTTTATTTAAAAATGAGTGAACGTTTGATCATTTTGGTGTCTGCTATCATTCACCAGTGGACGTGATGGCGTGCTGCACCTGTTAAGCTGCTCCTGTCGGTGCCGTAGAGCTGGACAGGAGACAGTTTCTCCGTCTTGGGGATGAGGAGGGTGGCGCCGGGTTGGGTGGCGCCGGGTTGGGTGGCACCGTGGCCGAGCAGGGCGGACACCGCGGAGCCTCTGGAGGTGCCGGCGAGGGGCCCGCTGTGACTCAGACTGGCGCTCTGACTGTGCACAGGTGTCAACACGGGGACCCCCGCGGGCCAGCCGGCTTCGTGCTGCAGCTGCAGTGAAGCTGCTCCGACACGAACGCCGCTGCCGCCGCCGCCGCCGCCGCCGCCGCTCGACTGTCAAACACACACAAACTTGACTTCGAGAAACTTTACACTGTTGTTTCATAAAGAGGTTTTGTTAAGTTGTCTTAACTTGTCTTCTGACCAAAATCCAGAAATTTTCGCATTTCAATTAAATTCAATCAGTAAAAAAAATTACATCTAACTGAAGCAAGTGATTCCAAAATAAACCAAAAAACCCCATTTATTTAATTAAATCCAATAAAACTGAGATGAAAAGTTATAGCTCGTGCGATGTACCTGATTTACTTAAGTTTATGTAATTTCTGTTAATAATTTCTGTGTATTTCAAATATGTTGAATTTACTGTATTACATTTTTCACTGTTAAAATAAAAATTAAACTAAAATAAATTGAATTGAATGAAATTAAATTAGATAAAAAGGCATCAGCATAATTGAAACATGTAGATTTAAAAGTTATTTGATAAACTTTATTCAAGTAATAAAGTAAATTTTATGAGTTAGACTATTCTCATAGTGTCATAGACTCAAACGGAAATCTTAAATGTTGTTAAAATACATAAATATGACAAAATTATATATTATTGTGATTGCTATTATCATGATTAATGTTATTATTATCATCATAATCATTATTATTATTATTATCATTATTATCATTATTTCTTTAGAGTAGCAGCACCTTTAAAGCTCACTGATAAATTCAATTCTATTTTTATTTATTTATTTTTTATCTGTACAAAAACTGCCACGTATTGTTTTTCACGTTTTGTTTTTAAAGCCAGTTTTCGGCGTTTTGTGAGGACAGACCATGGATGTTTTAAAGGGAGGGACAGACTCACCGAGGAGCTCGGAGACGACGACCTCTGACCTTTGGCCGTCACGAGAGGAGCATCGAATCCCAGCGACGGTTTCCCTGAAAGCCCAGAAACCAACAGTGAGTTCATGTTTTCTGTCAGAAACCGTTAAAGCGAGAACGCAGGACAGACGTGACTCACGTTCGCCGGCGCTGCAGGACAGCAGCTTCGCCAGGCAGCTGGTTGGCGTGGGCGCAGTGGACAAGGAGGCCGCGGAGGGGCCGACTGTCCTCGCTCCCCCCGTCTTCTGCTTGTGCTTCCCTCTGACCCCCGTTACAGCCACCTGCTCCGGGACGGAGAAGCAGTGGGCGGCGGTGACGGAGGGCAGCGCCGCGTGGACCGGGACGGCCGGGTAGCTGATGGAGCCGCAGGGAGTCAGGGGGAACGCGTCCCCCGTGTGAGGGTAGCTGTGAGCCTGCTGCACGGACCCCTGGGCCCCCGCTGTGGAGGCGGTGTGAGTGATGACGGTGGGGGTCACGGGGGTCGATGTGTAGTAACCCAACTTGTGGCACGGGTAGAAAAAAGGGATGCTGGAGGACGCCAGCTGCTCGATGCTGCTGGTGAACGCCACAGAGACCGGAGGATCGGCGTACGACTGGTGTCCGTAAGGCATGGCACCTGATATGGTGCTGGACGTGTGGTAGTCTCCGCAGGCCTGTGCCGGCCGGCTCGGGTCCGGCCTGCTGCTGGAGGACGAGGGCTGAGGCAGAGCGTCCGACGACAGACTGGGCTGGAAAACAAAATCGTAATTCACTGATTAAACGCTGCAAAAGATCTTCAGATACTTCACAGCCCTAAAATCTGTACAACTTCAGCTAAAAGATTACACGTCAATTAACTACATAATTGATAAGAATAATGAAATTGTGTCTTTAAAAAATATCCAAGAATCTGATTTGCTTTTTTTAGATTTAAAAAAATAAAAAAATAAAAAAAAATAATTAAATAAATAAAATTAAAAAAAGCATAATGATCCAGAAGATTTTTAACCCTTGGGGCCCACTTTAACATTACACACACTCGTATTGTGCTGCGCACTAAATGCGCTTTTCAAAACGTTTGTATTTTGTATTTATTCATTGCTGATTTTAAAGAAAAACATTTTTTTTAAGGAAACTTTTGACCCTTTGTTTTTTTTTAAAAAAAAATAGTATTTAGATACTAGATTTAAATGGTATTTTTTTGGCAATTTCTTAAAGAAAAACTAGGTGTTTTTATTGTATTTCTTCTAAATGGTAAAAGTTTGACAATTTAAAAAAAAAAAAAAATTCTGTGATTTTTTAAAGAGAATATGCCTTCCAAACCAAAAATGATCAGCGTTGTTATACTGAGATAATGGCAGTAAAAAAAAAAAAACGATTACAAGTTTGGCCTCTCTCGGTTTCCGTACAATAACACCACTGTTTGCTAATGCAGAAGTTCTGCAGCGCTGCGCGTCACCAGCAGGTGGAGCTGTTTCCGGCGGCGGTACCTGAGCCAGCTGCGTGTCGATGAGGAGCTGAGGAGCCGTCGCTGTGGCGGACGAGGTGAAGGCGGTGCTGGGCGAGCTCTCAAAATAGCCGCAGTCAGAAAAACCCGTCTGCTCGGTGGGCTGGCTCCTGTAGTTCATAAAGATATCTGAGAGAAGCACACACACACACACACACACACACACACACACACACCGTTAATCAGGCTGACAGGTGGCACAACAACACACACATAAACAGGCCGAGGGAGCTCTCACACTGAGCCCATGTTTACATTTCCCAAAGTTTGGCGGGAAGTCGTTGGGATCAGCAAAGACAAAAAGAGAAGAATTGACTAATATCAAAAAAACAAAACATAAAAGGGTCAGTGATAGAGCAGAGACAAAAACACGAGTCAACCTCCGTCGGTCTTTTAACAGATGCCGAGAAATATCGAATCTATAAGAATTCAAAATGAAAAATGATGTTGTTGCTCTTCCTCCCAGATAGGTACAGCACGTAATAAAATAAACAATACGTTTAATATAATAAATATACAATTTAAATAAATACAATAAAAAAATATTTAGACTATTTTACATAACGTTACTTTTTTAAACCTTAATTTTTTTTTCGATTTAAATAATATTTAAAAAAAATAAAATATTTTTCAAAACTCGTTTTCGCATAAATATACATTGTGCACTCGCTTTGAAAACAAACGCAGCGTCCAGATCAAGATCTTAACGGCACAATGTGGTGGTGCTCGTGTTGAATCACTAGAAAATTATCCAAAAAAGGGAAAAATAAAATATTTTCAGATTTAATAAAATTCTATAATCAAAAACTGTATTACTAAAAACTGTGTTTATATTTATTAATATTAACATATTTTAACATACATAGCAACGTGCAAATCAAACACGTACTTCACCTTCTCAGTTTGCTGTTTGATGAAATTCAAACAAAAAAACACAGAAACACACAGAAAAAAGCCCAAACATTAAATAAAATGCAGTGCGGCGCTCTGTAGTGCCGGTCGTTCAGCCTCGTATCTGCCAGGTCACATATTTTTGGAGCCACGTTGGCATCAGACGGTGCCAACCTGCCATCTGCGATTAAAACCACATCTGACGGATTCAAACCAAGTTCTCAGAGAGACGAATATGAACATGCTTTGTTCAGTCAATAACACACACACACACACACACACACACACACACACACACACACAGCATTTAAAATCCAGCATGTTTTTAAAAACACAAGGTGAAAAACGTGACCTCATTTAAAAGTACGTACCAGCACGTGTGTGTTTTCATCTCCCGCCTCACAGAAGCGATCTGACTGTATCTCCATGTGAGAGAAGCACTCTGCATGAATTAAACTCAAGGCTGAGCCGCTCTGACACACACACACACACACACACACACACACACACACACACACACACACACACACACACACACACACACACACACACACACACACACACACACACTCGCCCGCTGGATCTTGTGACCAACAGAGAGGCAGACAGCTGATCCCGGAGGACGCTGCCAAAGCTGTGAGAACAAACACACACACACACACACACACACACACACACACACACACACACACACACACACACACACACACACACACACAGCAGAGGGCAGCAGGTTGTCTGTGGGTTACAAAGGCTGACTTGTAGCTTCGGGGCAGCAGGATCGCTTCACTGACAGCAACACAAAGGCCACAACAAGCACTGCCTTTGTGCCTCTGAGCAAGGAACTAAAGTCCAGCCTGCTGTCAGCTCTCTGTCTCCCTGCAGGCGACCCGAATCGGGCGATTTCCCCTACTTAAGGCATCAGTCCACAAAGGTGGGGCTGTAGGGGCCGTGATCTACGGAAAGCATTTGCTACCGTTAATCACATTAATACATAAATTTCTCTAAAGAGCTTCTCAACCTCATTCAGTCTTACCTCGCTTTATTTCTCCCAATAAATAACTCTAAATCTACGGCCCGACGTCTGTCGGCAGGTGTTCCTCAGGGCTCTATACTGGGCCCGATCCTGTTCAGCATGTACTATAATGACCTACCGTCTGTACGTGGAAAATGTTGTAACAGTGTATGTTGGTGCTACACAGCTGCTTTTCTACGAGGGGGCCACCCAAAAGACAGTCAAGCCTCAAAAATGAAGGAAAAATCTTCTAATGAAACCAGCAGAATTAATTTTTATCACGACTTAGAGCAGAGGTCACCAAGAGCTCCTTTTTGGAGAAGGAAATCCCAACATCTCACAGCCCATCCCTTTATTTTTTTATTTTCCCCGGCCTCGTAGCTAAATACATCCTCTTCCACTTCCCCATTCTCCAACTCCACCCAGCAATCGACCCCCCTCCAACCTCTGAGGACCGAATATAAAAAAAAAAAAAGTGCAGACGCAGCACATCAACAAAGGAGTGTCACTCCACAAAAGATTTCTCTTTTTTGACGCAACTAGAAAAAAATTGAAACATCAAAAATCAAATGCAATGCAAAATCGTATAGCTCTTTTCTGATTGATTATTTTAATTTGTAGAAGTCTCTTTAACAAGAGAGAAGTATTTCGACCGTGCGTCATTTTAAATTGCTATTTGGTCATTTATGTTCTACATGATTTATCTCTTTTTTTTCTTTGCTTTTTGTTATTTTTTGTGTGCTTGTTTGTTTTCTGTTTTTCTGTTTTGCTTTCTCTTTTCTTGCTTGTGTGTTTCTTTTTCTTTTTTTGCTTTCTTTGTGTTGTTTTTGTTTAGTTGCTTGTTTGATTTTCTTTTTTTTTTTGCTTTTTCTTTGCTTGTGTGTTTGTTTTTATTTTTTGGTTTTTGCTTGCTTGTGTTTTTTCTTTATTGTTCAATTTCAGTCCATCACTTGTCAATTTTACAATGTGTGCTTTCTATGATGTCTGACTTTGTATAAACCGTCGAAAAGCAATGTAAAAAATCTCTGCATTAAGCAATTTAATCTTTAACTGAGATTTTAAGACTTAATACTATGACTAAACTCTCAGGCTGAAAAATCAGCCATTGATGACCATAAATCTGCGGTGTCTCTTATCAGGATCACTTTAGACATCACCTGTCATTCAAATATATACTATATATATATACATATATATATATATATATATATATATATATATATATATAAAGATATTTTTGCACTAATTTAAACACACACATGTCGTTGAATAACTCACTATGACGGACAAAAACGGACACTTGAAATACTCAGATGAAGGTATTGATCTGCTGCAACTCTGAGAGACAGAGAGACAGACAGACAGACAGACAGACAGACAGACGGGTGGACGGATGGAGGGGTACCTGGTATATCCATGAAATCATCCAGGTTGGGCTGCAGCGGCGTCAGACCCGGCTGGATGATGTCGGCGTTGCTGGTGTACGCTGAGGAGGAGAACATCATCTGTGAGAGACTGCGTCTGTCTCTCTGCTTTCTGTCACGGGAGTTTCCTTATTTGTGGTTTAAGTTCCTTTGACTGACCCACGTGACCCGTCAGCTGCACTAAAATATTAAACCCCCTCAAAACAATTTCTGTGACATCTATAATGCATCATTAAACACACTTATAACGCGTTATAATCCGCTTAGAGTGCTGTCTATTTATAGCTGCGCACTAATAAATATTCATAATGCTTTCAAACGACAATCATAACACATTATTAGGCATTTAATTACTTATTAGGTCAAGTATCATATATTTACACATTTGACTGGTTGGTATATCATTTTATTATTTATAAAAAACATCTATTATTATACTTTGTGCTGTTATCCTTTCATTTACCTTTTATTTGCTATTTAGAGTATTTTATTCATTATTATTGTTGTTATTTATTTACTTCTTTTATTGTATGAATCACTATGTTACAGTTTGTTTTTTATGAAAAGTGCTATATTATCATTAATAATAATAATAATAACAATTTAATAACAATAATTATCATCCTCATCTTTGTAAAAAAAAGAAAAGTGCTATATAAATAAAGTCTGATCGATTGATATTAAAGCGGGCCCAAAGGGTTAATCTTGTCACGCAGCTCATAGGCCACTAGGTGTCCATCCTCATTTTCAAACATCTCGAATAATTTGACGCTGATTGCAGACGAGCATAAAGTCACAGCCGAAAGTCGCTCAGACTGAACTCACTGTCATGTCGGTCACTGGTCCAGGGACATGGCTGCTTCTGGGTCATGGTGAACAGGGTGTCGGAGATGTCGGACAGAAGGCAGTCCAGGTCAAACATGTGCACCTCCGCCGGCGCAGCCTCGGGCTCCTGGTACATCTGATTGGACCATTTCTCCAGCCTGGTCTGGCAGATCTGACCCTGGAACATCAGATCCAACCAAAGAGGGTCAACTCTTGGTGATAAGTCAACCCCTGATCTATCCACCAGAGGGCTCCACAGAGACACGACTGACACGGCAAAGTGATGCAATGATGGCAGTTTCGATTATTTTTCGATTAATTGCCCAGTGCTACTGCTCCTACTGTCACTGGAGCGGGCTATCAGAAATGTCCGCGTGCTGGAGCTAGCTGTCGGACATGTCCGCGTACTGAAGTGGGCTGTCGGACATGTCCACACTGGAGTGGGCTGTCGGACATGTCCACACTGGAGTGGGCTGTTGGATGTGTCTGCTTGCTGGAGCTGGCTGTGGGACATGTCCACGCTTGAACAGGCTATTGGACATGTCCACGCGCTGGAGCAGACTGTTGGACATGTCCAAGCTGGAGCAGGCTGTCGGACATGTCCACGCGTGAACAGGCTATTGGACATGTCCGCGCGCTGGAGCGGGCTGTCGGACATGTGCGCGCTAGAAGTCTAAAGAAATTACTTTCCACTTCTGCAAATTTTGCTGTTTGACTGTGTTGCTGTCAAACACTCAGCTGCTCTACAGTCAGAGTTGTCCATTTTGTTCGCTGCGGTGCTGTTCTTATTATCACTGGCTGTTCCTGCTGTCTGTCAAAACATGGCTGGAATGCATTTTATCGACACTATACATCTCATATTTCAATCCAAGAAGTTATTTCGGGATTGATATCATTATCATTTTATCACCCAGCCCTACTACAAAACACCCACTTTTGTGCCTAAAAAGCTGCTGTGGAAAAACAGAGCCAGGTTTCTACAACACACCCATTTTGGTGCCCAAAAAGGAGCTGGGAAAACAGTGACAAGTTGCTACAAAACACCCACACGTGCTTAAAAAGCTGCTCGAAAAACAGTGACAGGATGCTACAAAACACTCTCATTTGTACCTAAGAAGCTGCTGGAAAAACAGCAACAGGATGCTACAAAACGCTCGCATATGCCTAAAAAGCAGCTGGAAAAAGAGTAACAGCATGCTACAACACACCCTGGTTTGGTGCTTAAAAATCAATGGGGAAAAAACTGACAGGTTGCTACAAAACGCCCATGTTTGTGTGGCCAGCCTTTCGCTTAGATGTCCCATCATCGACCATCCCCTCCCCCTCCAAATTACAAAGTCAGCGCTTACACCACGTCACTTCAGACACACTGATATGATACATATTAAACATTGTCGTCCGGCATCTGTGTTGGCAAACAAAATGATGACTCACTGAAACACAATTTACATCCACTTACACAAAAAAAAAGACACAGTAGTTGCACATCCAAGTACCTGTTCTTTTCCTAAAACCCGTTAAAGCACTCACAGAAGGTGGAGCTCCGGGCCGGTCTCCTCTCCGTTTGAGCTGCTTCCTTCTTGTCTTTGCTTTCCACCTCGAAGTCTGACGCCACATTTATAGGGAAGCCCAGAATGAGCCGGAAACTGTTTTGATTACGTCTCAGCAGACGACATCCCCTCTTATAATTTATTCATTTACCTCTCAAATTTGTTTTCTCTGAGGGAGAGAGTATAAGTGTGCAAGTAGAAATGAGGTAAGATTGTGTGTGTGTGTGTGTGTGTGTGTGTGTGTGTGGTGCATGATGAAAAAGCAGTTTTGACATATTGTTCAAAAACACTAGCCTCTTACAGGTTATCATTATGTCGGCTTTGTTCATTTCTTTATTTTGATGTCTCACCATTTCAATAAAAGCAGCAGCCTTTTGTCCGTGACCTAATTCTGACGGCCGAACTCACGTGCAGGAGGACAGGAAGACCTGAGGCCCGACTAACACACACACACACACACACACACACACACACACACACACACACACACACACACACACACACACACACACACACACACACACACATTGCTGCTGCCTCGGTTAGAATACATGCAAATATCCACTTCCGTTCGGCATTATTTACAGCAGCTACGCTCACATTTTTTGCTTTAGGGCCACTTTTGCAAAATGACAGGAGGCCAGGGGCCACTCACAGCAGCCCCGAACATGTTTCTAGGACTTAAGGACATTTCTAGGATTTTAGGACATTTCTCCGATTTTTTTAGGATGTTTCAAAAATCCTTTTTAGGATCCCAGGATGTTTCTGGCATTTTAGGATGTTTTTAGGATCCTAGGACATTTTAGGACATTTCTAATATTTTAGGATGGTTCCATGATATTAGGCCTTTTTTAAAGATTTTAGGACATTTTTTGGATTTTAGAATGTTTCCGGAATTTTGATCAATTTTCTCAGATTTTAGGATGTTTCTGGGATTTTAGGACCTTTTTCAGTTTTTAGTACTTCTGTAAGATTTTAGCGACATTTCTAGGATTTTACGATGTTTCCAGGATTTTGGGACATTTCTCAAATTTGGGAAGTTTCTAGGATTTTAGGATTGTTCTCACATTTTAGGACATATCTAGCATTTAAGGAAGTTTCTAGGATTTTAGGACATTAGGGTCTTAACTGGGACCTCTGTTGGGGGTGCAGGAGATTCTCCACTGGCAATTTTTAAATACATAAGATATATTTAGATACTGTTTTATGCACTCTGGCACATTATGGATACTAAAAGTACAAAAACATTTCCCAGTGTGAATCTTATTATTTTTAATGTGAGTTAGAAAATGCTCGGGGGTGCCGCTGTTTTAGGGGTCCTGTTTGTAGTTTATCCTGGAATATGGGACGGTGAAAGGAGATCAGACTGAAATTATGGAGCCAGTTAAATTTAAGACTCTGAAATCTGTTTTAATGACATGAAATGAACCAGTGAGATTCCAAAAACAGCCGGTGGGTTGTCACTGAGGTGCTTTTGCGGTCACAGGATGTAAACTGTGTGCAGAAATGTGAGATAACGCTTTGCGAGCGCGGAGCATAGAAACCTGCTTTAGTGATCTTTGACCTGTAAACTGGGTGCTGATATGATCCCTCTGAAGCGCCGCGCAGCACAGACGGACACAGACGGACGGATATTGTGTTTGAGTGGAGGCTCCCAGTGAACCTGAGCGTGAGCGAAACGCTGAAGCCAAAGGTGAGCGAGGGCGCGGCGGCGGCACATGTCACATTCTCGCGTGAATACTATCATGAATGAGGTGCTTCCCCAGGGTCCCTCCCTCTCTGCGCCGTCTTCCTGCTTGTGTTTATCCCCCTGATGTTTTTGTTTGTTTGTGCCGCCGTGACGTCACTGTCAAACTCGCCACTCTGCGTTCACAAAGCGCTGCTGGAAGTAGGTCAGATTTGATTAAATGGCTTTAAATTCTGCTGCTTTTCCTCCTTGAATGAAGATAAAGCCCGCGGCGCTGTTAGAGCTATTGTCGCCGCTGGCAGTCAATATGTGTCAATTGGCTACAAATGCCGAGCCGTGACGCAAGTTGTTTTGCACGTTTCTGTTTTGTTTTTTTTCCCGTCCTCTCTGGTCAACACAGGAAGGCGAAATCCACGTGCTAAAAATAGACGCTCGGAGGACTTTGATGATCATATGTTTAGCTGCATTCAAAGGTAAACAACGCCAGCGGATCACCTGCACTCACTGGAGCCCGGGTCAATCGCACAACTGCAGTTTTCAAAGGTCAGAATCAATATTTGTCTTCATCAGTGTTCGTCCAAAGCGTACAGAAAGGGACAGACAACAGAAAGACTCAGAAGCAGGACTTTTGTCTCACCTCCTGCAGCATCGACAGAATATCATCCTTCTTCTTCTGAAGCTGCAAAAGAAAAGAAACAGATCTGATAATAAATCAAAAATGACGCTGTGTCCAAAGTCAGTAATAATACTTCTAATAATACTTCAGTGCTTGTAGACGCTGGTTTGATTGATTTCACACTGGTCACATTTACACCAACATTCCCCGATTATTCAGAATATGAAAAAATCAATAACATGAATTTAATGTGGGCCAAATAAACACCATATTCGGGTTAAATATTTAAAATATTTTTACAATATTTAGCATTTTCTAATGGGGATGGTGTTTCCCCCCGTTAAAGCATTAAAAAAAATTAATAATAATAATTCTTACATACAATGCTCATACGTCAGAAAATAAATGAATAAAATAAAATCCATACATCCAATGAGCATTTTTAAGACTTTTAACATTTTAATTTCAGTCATTTTAATACCAATTGAGGATTTTATTTTTGGAATAATCAATAATAATAACCATGTTGGAGCGTGTAGCTGCATATCAGCGGCAGAGATGGTGAAATATTCATTTTCATTAGACGTGTAAACAGCTTAGTAGGAATATTGTCCTTTTCAAAATAAGAGCAAAAAACAGACTATTTTGTGCATGTAAACACACTCACTGAGAAGTGTGGAAAAACGCACCAGGATGGAGCACTAACAGCAGAAAAACATTTTTTTATTCACAATCATGTTTTATTGGTGATTATTTACAAGGAATTTGACCTGGTGTTTGGTGCAAAACAATTAACATAAAAGAAGAATAAAAATTTTACAATTAAATAGAATTACATTTAAGATAAAAACATAGAAGCGAATAAAATAAATATCTGAAATGAAAAGACAGAATATAAAGAACACAACATGTGTATATATACAGAAGGAGCAATGGAGGAATTGTACAATTCATTGCAATTAATTTGTCAGTTTATTTATTTATTTTTAATCTATTTATTTATTGCACGTGTCTATGCATGTGTAAATACCTTTCACTATTAACCTTAGTTTTTTATTCTGATTTTTATTGAGTTACACTCGGATAAAGCAGCTAAATTTTGCTGTGTATACCTGTGCAGTGACAATAAAGGTATTTTAATTTTTGAAAACAGAGTTTTCTGTAATATTTTGGTATGAAAACAATAAGAAGAATACTCATGTTTCAACACGGCTGTCGATGGAGCCGCGCTGCTAAACACGGCTGGAAATATTAGATATTAGAGTTCTGTTATTTGTGGCCTGTAAGAGTCTCGAACTGAGAAATGAATGAATTAATATATTCATATATAATATTTATGTAATGGAGAGAATGACCTTTTAATTTGAGAACCCAGAAAGATATCTTTATTTTAATTGTTTGTTTGCTTTTTGATTTTCTTTCTACCCAATTTTATTTTACTGCCTTTTTAAAATTTATAATTTTTTTTTATCTTTACTAATGTTCCCTTTTTACAAGACTAAAAGGTCTTCGTGTTCATTTGATTGTGTGTTTTGTTTTTGTATTTTCATATAATCCAATAAAAAGAGAATTAAAAGAAATATCAGTTCTGTAAAAAAACAAAAAAAACAGTTCTCACCCTCTTCTTATAGTAAATCCTCCACTTGTGATACTCTTTGATCACCACCTCAATCCTTCGCTTCCAGTAGCTGCCCTCTAAAACAATGGCCTGTGGACACGACAGAGCGCAGAATTCAAAATGCTGTCCAAAAAAACAGTTTCTGATTAAAAACTCAGAAATGTCACACACTTAATCTACCATAAAAGTGGAATTTTGTCAATTTTTTTTTTGGTTTCAGGTTTAAATACTTAGCGAAAGCGAGCTCAGTGCAAGAAAAATTATGTCGATCCAGGTTTCCGAGCGTTAAAAATACGCTCAGCTGCGACATAAATCACTCACTTCAGGCTTTCGATGGGCGTCGGCCTCCGAGCCCTCCAGCGGCGTCACAAACCCACACGCTGGGTTCTTCCTCTTCTCCACGTCTAAAACAGCAGACGCACATAAACAACGTCAACAAGTTTCTACCTATCTGAAAATCAATAAATATATAAAAAATGAATTTAAAATGTATTTATTTATTTATCTTTTTATTTTATTTTATTTTATTTTATTTTATTTTATTTTATTTTTACTCTGGTAT
The DNA here is from genome assembly GCF_026936395.1 of Plectropomus leopardus. Lineage (NCBI taxonomy): Eukaryota > Metazoa > Chordata > Actinopteri > Perciformes > Serranidae > Plectropomus > Plectropomus leopardus. The sequence goes on along the minus strand of NC_142190.1, from coordinate 1,893,452 downwards.
CTTCATGTTCAATTTTTTGTTGAGTCACCGAGTTGATCTTCACTTTTGATTTCTGTTGCAGCTGACGGTCACCCGTTCTTCCTCATTAACCCTTTGAAACCTGAGAAAATTGGTTTGATTTCTTTCAAAAACACAGTAAAAAAGACAATGACCAACTTTTAACAAGTGATGTCCAAAAAATGGCAAGAAATTAGTAAAAGCTGACAACCACAATGTTAGTTTTAAAAGGGGGGGTGGGGGGTAAAATATCCAGAAGAATATATTAATAATCACTGTAATTATATTTTTAAAGTCATGTTGCAAAAAATAAATAAATAAATAAATAAATCCTTTTTTTAAAAAAAATTCCGCCATTTTTGCTGGTCATTTTCTTTTTTTGTGTGAATTTTTAATAATTTCTTGCTTTCTTTTTTCTTTTGGACAGTTCAGTTGCTCATTGCTCTTTTTTTTAAGAATTCAAACCAAATTGCTTTGGTTTGAAAGGGTTAACAGTGGAGAGGTGCTACAGATTTCGTGGAGAGTTACTCACACTGAATGAACCACGCTCTCCAGATGGCGTTGTTCAGACGGATCTTATCTCTCCACAGCAGCCGCAGACCCTTAAAGGACTTCCACTTGGGAGAGACGATCTTACCGCTGCAAAAACAACAACAACAACAACAAAAAACAACAAAAACAACACAAAAAACATAATCAATGTAAAAATATACGACACCTACGGAAGCTGAGAAGGGCCTTGCTTGCATTTTTTAAAAATACCGTTATCTTAAGATTGTGATTGTGTGTAATTATTTTTCATCTCTACATCATCAAGCTTGTTTTCTTGTGATAGTGACTTATTTATGTTAATTTTAAATAAATATAATAATAATAATAATAACAATAATAATAATAACTTCATGTATATAGCAGCTTTAAAAAAAACTTTTTAAAAAGTTTACAAAGTGCTTTGACAAACAAATCAAAAGCAGAAATGGGAAATATAAAACGAGATAAAACAACAGAAAGTCCTGATGAGCACAAGCGAGCGAAACACGGGTGGAGTTAGAAAAATAAAACAAGAGGACAAATGGTGCCAAAATTAAAGAAGGACTCAGCTTGTTAATCTTTGGGGGAAAAATGGACACAGTGGAAAAAGTGTCCTCCCTCCTGTTGGAAATCTGTCCTGATTTTGACTAATAGTGTCCCATCAGCGTCTTCCCCAGCACGCTGTCGGGCTGTTTGCACGTTTTTTTTTAGCGTGGCTCAGACAGCTGAGTGCTGAGAGGACGCCTCCTGATGTGAGCTGCTCGGGGAGTTGCTAGGAAGCCTGCGGGATCGTTTTGCTTTTAATGGAGAGACACGGACAGCAGAGACGGCTCATCGCCCAGAAAAATAACTAACGGGAGAAAAACCAACGGACGGCAGTTTGGTTAATGACAGATACCGTGCAGCCGACCGAGACGTTTGCACGAATACGGTCTGCTCACTGCACCTGCTGCTGCTCGTCAGGGACAAACTCACTGTGTCTGGGGGACACTTTTGCTAAATGGCAGGAGGACAGGGGACGGTCGCAGCGTCACCATAAGTGTTCCAAGGATTTTTGGACATTTCTAGGATTTTAGGACGTTTCTAGGAATTTAAGACCTTCATAGGATTTTAGGACATTGCGACAATTTTAGGACAATTCTCAGATTTTAGGATTTTAAATTTACGTTAATTAACGTTTTTAAGACATTTCTAGGATTTTAGGAAATTTCTATGAATTTAGGAAGTTTTCCTGGGATTTTAGGACATTTCTATGATTTTAGGCTTTTCTAGGACTTTAGGACATTTGTAGGACTTTTGGATATTTCTAGGATTTTCAGACGTTACTATGATTTTAGGACATTACTAGGATTTTAGGACAATACAAGGCTCTTAGGATGTTTTTAGGATGTGAGGACATTTTTAGAATTTTAGGACATTTCTGGAATTCTAGGACGTTTCTCAGATTTTAGGACAAAAGTGTCTCATCTAGGACCTCTGTCGGGGGTGTGGGGGATCCTCCACTGGCACATTTTATAATCAAAAAGCTCTATTTTGATGCTGTTTTATGTCTCTGACACCTTATGGAGACTAAAAGTACAAAAACAATTCACAGTTTGAATCACTTTATTTTTACTGTAAATTAGAGAACAGTTGGGGGGCCACTCGGCACCCTATCAGGGGCCAGATTTGGCCCGCGGGCGGTAAAATGAGCATTACTGTTGTCTATACTTTAAATATAGCACTTTTAAATAAAAAAACAAGATACATAGTTTTTTGTTTTTAAGTTCCTCGTGTCCTTAATGGTTCAAAGTTTATTGTGCAACTATCATCAAACTATAAAAAACTCCCTGCTGGCTCACAGTCAGAGGCGGGAAAAATGTCTTCTTTAGGCCAAAGGTTGAACTCTTATAAACAAGCTGCTGAAGCATTTTGTTTTTTAGGGCAAACTTTGTGAAGAAAGAGACGCTCCTGCAAGAACAGACGCGTTCTTATAAAGCGTCAGACACCTGTCGCTCAGTTTCTATTAAATCAGGAAAAAAGGTCATAAAACGACATGGCAGGGAAAAAATGAAAATGTATATTTTATCTCTTAACCCTCTGAAACCTGGATCAACATCAGTTTTCTTGTGCTGCATTCAGACACCTTTTATATGCTGTTTAACCCCTTTAAAAGCTATATTTATCATTATTATATTTATATATTTAAAATTATGTTACAAATGGTGTATCAATTTTCAGCCCTTTTTGGGGTCATTTCTTATTTTTTTTAAATTTCAAAAACAAACAAACAATTACAAAACAAATGATCTGACCATTAATGAAAAAAAAGAAAAAAAGAACAAGAAATCAACTTTAAAAAATACCAAAAATAAAATAAATAACTAAATAAACAAAGAACAAAACATAAACATGTTTTAAATAGTTCATTAAGTATACTTAAAAAATTAAATAAAAAAATAATAAATAAAAACTATGAAAAGGAGGAAAAAAAACAAAAAAAACAAGGAAATAACATGAAAAATGTGCTTAAAATGTTAATAACTCTGTAAGTCTTATATAAATTAAGATTATTATAAATATAATCTTTTGGACATTTTTTCCTAGCTTTTTTAAAAATAATTACCTAAATCTTTTTATTTCTTACAAAGTTCCTCACTAAGTTTTTTCCCAAGTTTTCAAAAGAAAAAAAGCCAATTTGCTGCACAAGGAAAAGTACAAGAAAAGTGATGTAATCCAGGCTTCAAAGGGTTAATTTACAGTGTCAGCGTGCAGATAAATCAGCATAATAAACGCTGTGTAAAGTCGGGGCATCGCTGCAGGATCTCCTCTCCCTCAGTTACACTGTAATCTCTGCACAGCTGCCAACTAGAATCAAAGTCCAGCTTTCAGTGAAGATTTTCCAGGCGCTTACACAAGAGGCCGAAAATCCTCCTGCACATCAACACACGTTACAACCAAAAGTGTCACATTTCAAAGAGAAACCTGGTGACACACTGACAGATTTACAGCCGGAGATTTTTGTGGACAAGAAGCATAAAATCGCTACACCTACAGGCTCATCCGAAAACGGAAAAATGACTCTCAGATCTCACTTTTCTTATTTACACATCTGCTCTGCAAACGAAATATGAAAATATGGGAATAAAAGCAGAAATCACGTTTACTCCACTACATTTTCCCTCAGCATTTTAGTTACTTTTAGTTACTTATTGTAAAATACAGACACATGAATGCAGGAACGGGGGGGAGGAAAAACTGGATTCTGTTTTTATGTTAAGACAAAATAAACTTCAGAATTACATAATAAATACAAAATTATGACTGCTTGCATTTTTATTACCAGTATTTACTTGTACTATCAGCAGGCCAGCTTAAGTACATTTTTGTGTAATAAATTAATTTTGGTACTTGTGCACAGTAGATTTAACAGGTGACTTTAATGTGCACCAAATTCATTTTTTTGTAGTTGTTTTAGGGTTTTTTTTGTTTTCAGTTTGTTTGATTTTTGCCTGCTCCACCTGCAAATTCATTTTTAAAGTTGATTTTAAATAATTTAAATTAATCTTTTATCTTTGTACCTCCTGTCTGAATGTTTGCTTTTTATAGTTATTTTTAAAAAAATAATAAATGTATACTATGATACTTAGGTACAGGAAATATCAGACACTTTAAGACTGTTACTCAAATAATATTCTGAAAGGGGATTTTAACTTTTAGGTTACTTTTTTTTGGGGGGGGGGGGTTACACTGCTTACTCGGTAGCAAATTACTGCAAAATTAAGTTCAAACTTGACTTTAAATAATTTGAATTCATCTTTTGATATTTGTGCCTCCTGTTTGCATTTTTGCTATTTTAATTTATTTTTTTTAATCATAAAACTTCTTTCATCTCATTTATTTTCTGTTTTGTTTGGTTTTTAGATCATTTTTAATCATCTCTATATTTATTTTTAATAATAAACATACTTTTGATACTTTGGTACAGTAAATATGAGATACTCTCAGACTTTGTAATATTTTTTCAGGTGTCTTTAACTTCTGGTACTGAACTTGTGATCAGGTCTGGATTTCTTCGTGCAGCTGTGGGTTTTGTCTGAGCTCTGGGACCGGGTTTAGAGGACCCACCTGTAGGCCAGGGACATGCAGTCAAACAGGCGGGTCAGAGTCGGGTCGATGCTGAGGCTCCCGGAGCTGCGGGGCCCGTACCGGTAGGTCTGGCACCACGTCCGGTTCACCGTGTCAAAGTCGTACCGCAGGGAGCCGCCGCTCTTCCTCCGCCGCGGAGCGGAGTCGCTGTGCGGGGACGACACCATGAAGTGGCCGCTGTGGATCACCTGGCTGCCGGGGAGCGCGCCGGAGGACGGCCCGCCGCCCGCCGCCCGGGAGGGCTCCCCTTCCGCCTCCGAGTCCGAGTCCGATGAGTCCTGCAGCTGGTTGTGTCCGGGTTTCCCCGCCATGCTGTGTCTTCAGTCAGTGTCTCTGCGACCTTCCTGCTCCTGCTGTCCTCACAGAGTCCACAATGTCCTGCAGCAGGACAGCATCTGAATGTGTCCCCAGCTGCACAGCTGTGGACAGATATGTGAGGACAGATATGTGTGGACTGTTGAGTAAGAGCAGACTATCATTGTGTCAACGTCCCCTGGAGGTAAAGTCCTCCTCTCAGCCAATCACAGGGCGGTAATTATTAATAGACCAATTATTAGGGGAGACCGGGGTCTGTGTGCACACTTTTGTCTTTCACCTGCTGGGCCCCTAAAAAAACTATATCCTCAATAACCTCCTGAGACCCCAGATTTAGTCTGATATGCATTTTTAATTTCTGCTATTTAGGATGAGGAGGACCTGATGAGAACAAAAAACGCAGCATTGTCCGACCTATCAAGTCAACCCAGAAGTGTTGAGTTCCCCAAAGTTTCATGCTATAAATGTACGATACGGTTCCCCAACATTAAGATACTGCCAAATGCTAGCTTGCACATGTTGAGCAATTTGCATGATTCCCCTACTTTGCAGAATATTATTAGTATTTCAGAGACTGGCGGGCCGATTTGGACATTATGTGGTTAGTTTTGTGGACGATGAACCAATTTCCGATCACCTGTAACGTAATAATATATAATGATAATATAATAATTATATAGAATAATGTAATATGTGTAACTAGTGTACATATAATTCTCTGTTCTGATCATTTTGGTTGTAATTTTGATTTTATAATATTATAATCAGACATTTCACACTAATAACTTAATAATAAGGATGCAGGATATTGGATTATTGGTGATATCCAATAAAACACTATATAAGAACTCATTTGGCCGATACAGATATCAATAAATTTGTTTTTCGCACCTAATTTCAGTGATCATCAAGTCTCTTCTGTAACAGAATTAACATCATATTCTGCATACTCTTATTGTGACACCCACCAGCAGATGGAGACATGAAATACAATGATTTTCCATGCATTCATTCACTGTGCAAAATAAGAAAAATAACATGCTATAAAAATAGCATGTTGGTCAGTGCTGACATTTAATTGTAGAGCCATTATCTGCTGATATCATGCATTCGTACTTTATATTAAGACACTAAAGACAAACTTCACTCATAAAATGATCATTATGTTTGTGTATCAAATACTCACCCAGTGTTACCTTGAATTCATGAAGAAAGCTGGTTTTTGGTTTTCCACAAGCCTCCACGGCAAACGACAAATGCAGAGATTGTTTTATGAATTGCAGCCACAGGTGACCACGTTTAACAGCAGCAACATTTAAAAAATAAAAAATAAAAATAAAAAACATCCAAAAACTCTCACACAGCTCATGCAGTGTACTCGGGTCTCGCCCCGACTCTTTCCTCACAGTTATTCAGTTTTGGGTGGAATTAATTTTACTTTGTGTGAACATCACGACATCGTGGTTTCGTTCTTCACACTTTACGACTAAATGTTGTTATTCTGCATCAACATGATGCTGCAGTGAGACCTCTGCGAGACGCTGATTTTAGTTACTGAAGACAATTTAAAACCAACAAAATATCAACGTCCTCTGTCGTCTGTGTCCAACGTCAAACTGATGTCAGTCCCTGGGTCACAGCACACAGAGGCCGCTGAAGAAAATCTTAAATTTAGCATGAAAATATTTACATAAAGAGAATATATCCAAAAAAATACGAATATGAAATAAAAAAAGCTGCTGTGTCTGATTTTGTCTTTGCATGAATGTCCCATTTTTACTTTGTCTCATGTTGTGTCTTTACCAGGTCTGTGTGGAAAAAGACGTCCCATTTTTCAAAGAGATTACCTGTTTAAATAAAGTTAAATAAATAAAATGGTTATTATTCAGAGGGATTTTACAAATTAATATATTAAGATAAATTGCGATTTTTATTCATTTTACTTCATGAAAACTGTTACATAAAGAACACACTACCATAAGGATAAAAAAAATAAAATCGATGAGGTGTTCTTCACAGTCCCTGTAATAAAATAATAATTTAACTCCTCGCTCACTTTGTCTTCTAATAAACGTCGTTGCTGCTTCTGCATCAGAAAAGTCCGAATTTATTCCCATAAAAACACCATAAAAATCATCCATTAATATCAAACTCTTTTATTGAACACCGATCTTTCACTCTCTGCAGACATTCAAATTTAGACTTCACATTAACTCTCGCCGAGCCAGTTAGAAGTAAGACGTAACGAGATCGACCGGCGGGAAAATCAGAAGCTGTCGCGCGATGTTGCCGTGACGACTGTCTCTTTTCTGCGTTATTTATGACCTTCATATATATTTAATTTAAATTCAACGTACAGAAAAATAAAGTAGACAAAGAGAACACGTGTGCAGCGCGACTGAACGTGATGTCTCGCTTATCGTCAGACTCTCGGAGCGCCGAAGGTGTCGATCGATAAATCAGGGCTGAAGTTGCATTTTAGCTCGTTTTTTTTAACATTAGTTACATTTGACAAAACCTTGGAGGTCTTCCAGGAACTTGATGTACTCCTGGTGCTCGGCGGCGGTGCTCAGCTCCACCAGCTCATCGGCGAAGGTGTTGTCGATCCCCCGATCGGCCAGGAAGTCCATCAGGTGGTCGTAGAGCGCCTGAAACACGACAGCAGCGGCTTTACTTTCAGTTTAACTGCGATACTGTTTACAAACGGCAACAATTCCTGCACGCTGATTTACATCGTTCTTTCAAGACCGAATAAAAATACATAAATAAAAACATATGTACTTCTTGTTTCTTTTTCAATTAAAATTTTTAAAAAATTGATTATTTTTTTCCTTTAAGTTCATGCAATTAAACATTTTTTTGCAAAAAAAATTTTGGCTTTTTTTTTTTTTTTAAGAAAAACATCCGGTGGGTTTTTTTCCATTTCATTTTTTTAAAAGGCAATTCTTTTTCTTTCTTAAAAAAGTTTTTGTTGATTTTTAAAATAAATGTTTAAGCTTTTTTTCTTTAAAAACGTTTGGCGATTTTTAAAGAAAAATAATGTTTCTATTATTTTTTGGTGATTTCTAAAGAAAACAACTGTGATTTTTTTTGTGATTTTCTTTTCAAGAAAACAGGGTTTCTTGAAATAAAAAAACAATCACCATAAATGACACAATTCATCCCAGTAAGAAACTGTAAAAACTGAAATTTTTGTTGGATTGGATCACACCATGTGTTATTTTACAGGTTTGTGAGATGAAATTCCATGACTTTCCAAAACTTTCAGGGTATATTTAGTTTTCCATAACTTTTTCAGGCCTGAGAATTGCTTTTTTTTTTTCAAATACCATGACTTTTCCAGGTTTTTAATTACCAAAACAAACCCTGCTGAGCAGAAGTAACTAACACAAAGTGTTAACAAATCATAAACTGTGTTAATTTAAAATACCATTAAAAAATATTAAACATATTGGCTCCAGGAATAAAATCAAACTTAGCTGAAAGGGTGGAATAATGCTTTTTATGTGTATTTCTCCCAAATAAATAAATATTAAAGTTAAGCATTTTTCTATTGATTTTGTGCACAATTTGCAACATTTCTGTAAACATACAGACGCTAAAAACTCGAATTGTGAGCCTGAAGCTGTGATTTTGGGAGCTCTTACCCAGTCCAGAGAGTCTGTGTTGAGTGTGTAGCTGGTTTCTTTCCACTCGGAGTCGCCCTCGGGCTGGAAACTGACCTCACGGATGGCGAAGATGTCGCTCTCCTCTTCTCCTTCCCCACGACCCATCTGCAAACGCAGACCGCGCTTTTCTAATAAACTTTATCTTTAAAAATTAAACTGTACATTAGGAAGAAGGCAATGAGCAATCAAAGAAACAATGACCTAAAAATTAGAAAGAAAATAGTAAAAAGAAAATTAACTGAAAATTAGTTTTAAAAAATTACTTTAAATAAAAAAACGAGGAAAAACAATAACCCAAAAAATTGCAAGAAATTTGTAAAAAGTACAAGAAAATTAACTGAAAATTATTTTTTAAAAATTACATTTAATAAATAAAAAAATGAGAAAAAATAATAACCCAAAAAATTAGCAAAAAGCACAAGAAAATTAACAGAAAATTGGTTTAAAAAATTTAATAAATAAAAAAATGTATTAAAATTTACAATAATTCTGTAGAATTATTTTAAATATATAGTTATGATAATTATAAAAAATATTTTCCTGTCTTTTTTTCACCTAGACATTTAATCCCGGCTCTACAAAATTTCTCGCAATTTGTGCAACAATTGTTGCTCATTGCCTTTTCTCCGATATTTGTGTGTGCGTGTGTGTTTACCTCGTCTTCGGGGAACTGGCAGTCAAACACCAGGGAATGTTTCGCCGCCTGTTTCGTTACTTCAACAACAAAGTTTGGCGTTGACACAATTTCTGGCTGTAAAGAAACAAAAATCACAATAATGTTCACATTTTAATGAAAAACTCTTAAATACAAAAGTATTTCAAACATTATCAAACTGCTCGGGTGTCGAACTGACTCAAATGTCACGTTTTTTTTGTTGTTTTTTTATCTCACCTCTTCCGGAGACTTCTGCTGTCCCTGGTCGGCCTCCTCCTCAAAGTTGGGAGGAATGCTGTTATTGACGTTGAATGTGACGGTGATTCTGGGGAGAGAAGACACATCAGGAGATCATTCGTTTGCCCGCGAGTCGCCGACAAGCCGATAACATTCACTAACTGCCGGCTTTACTTTTCTCCAGCGACGCTCCGGGTGAGTTTGGCCTCCGTGCCGTTCATCTCCAGCTCCCATCCTCCGGACATCTTTGGAAGAGTTTTGCTTTTCTGGATCTTCTTCTCTTCTTTGATTTCATCAGACAGGAAATCACTGAACGCTTTGTCACCTGTTCAAAACGGTAAAACAGGAAATACGATAATGAAAACATCACGTCGCAGAGCAGGTATCATCAGCTGAGTTTCACCGCAGATCAAAACTTTAAAGGCAACGTTTCTTCTTCTGGCATGACGACAGCAAAGCCGACACGTCGTTTTCAAGGCCTTGTGTCAGAGTTCAAAACCACTTTACCAATAAATTTCCAAGACTTTTCCATGACTTTGAGGGAAATTATCAAGACCGTGCAATCTCTGAAACTACCTTTTTTTTTTCTTTAAAAATGTTCTGATAATTTTTAAAGGAAAAAAAAAAAGCTTTTTTATATCATGTATAATATATATCATTTATAAGTGTTTTTTCTAATCTAAAAACATTGTGGCATCATGACAAAAACTTGGCATTTAAAGGGTTCAAATTCTGAAAATTAATGAATATTTGATATTATGATTAGGACCGATATTGATTAAGAAAATAATATTAATGTGGAACATTTTTTTAATTCTTGATTTTGAAAACAGCATTTTGTGCGCAGAGCGACACAAGTGTGTGAAATATTAAAGCGGACCCTAAGGTTTGAATATGAGTGAAAAATACATTATCTCACTTTTTTAAAATTTAAGAACGTCTGTTACGGCAATTTATGGTCATTTTCACTTTTAGGAGATTTCTTTATTCACATTCTTTGTCCATTTGAAAAGGAAAAAAGTTTTTAAAAATTCTGACAAAAGCATTTTTGTAATGACTCATATAGAAAAACCTTTATTTATTTAGGTAACTCATGTTCAAGAGAGACCTGAGTGCACAATAACACAATTAAAATACACAATATCAGTAAATAAAATAATATAAAATAGTTTTTAAATGATATATGATATTTAAATGATACAATATATATATACATATATATAAATTTTAACTTAGTAAATGTAACATGTTTTAAGGACGACAGCTGAACTCATCCTTCAAGGTGAACGCTGCTAATAATGAAGCATTTTTGGTTGACTTCATTTCTGAGGCAAAGGCGCTGTTTTTAACGGGTTAATATCTTTTAAAAAAAGAAAAAAGTCACATTAAATAAAGCGAAATTTAGGCTCTGTACTTATAAAAACGTTTCTCCGCGTTATTCAATGTTAATTTCACATGCTGACTCACAGAAACCAGCTATCGTTAGCTCAGTAAATTTGGGGTTTTTGCGTGGAAACTACCTTCCGTGTGCAGACCTCCACACCCGCAGGACACCGACGGACTCGTCACCCTGGAGCTGAACAGTTTCGGCCTGTATCCGGACGACGCTCCGCTGCCGTTGAGCATCCACAGGGAGCGGGTGAAGGGCCGCGCCGTGGCCGAGCTCGGGGCGCAGAGAGCCGGGCAGCGCGGCGGCAGAGCCCGGGCTGCGGAGGCGGAGGCTGCGGAGAGGCGGACGGCGGCTCCCACCGCGCGGACAGCGGACTTCAGCATGACTCAGCGGGAATATGAAGGCGAATAAAGACAAAATAAAGTCTGACAGCAGAAAAACACCGAGCAGCTCCGCGTTTACGGCTGCTCCGCTCAGATTACAGAAAACACGTGTGGAGGACACCCTGACCTCCGTCACTGTCACCTTTCACCCGGAAATAATACCCGAAAGACGAAGAAATAAAACAAAATTATTTACTATGATTTTTTTTAAGAAAACATCAAATTCCACCGTGGGTATATGATTATGAGGCATTATCTAAAAATAATTAAATAAATAATATATATTTTAACTTATAGCACGTGGTCACATTGTATCCTACAGCGCCCCACGTGGGCAGATACAGGTTTAGTCACATGTTTTGTCTCTGTGACTAAAAAACGATATTTATCCTTCAAATTGATTAATCAAAGTGTGGAAGATCATAAACGCCAAAATAATTAACAAAAAATATCCTTTAAATACTTTATTTGAATAAAAAGAGTTTGAGGCTATATCAAAATAATGGAAAACTTTCTCAAAATAATAATTTAGTGTCTTAAAATGATGACAACGTCACAAAATAATGAGTTTGTATTTATATCTCACAATAATGACAGAGAATCTGAAAATAATGATTTAGTATCTCAAAATGTCTCCAGATAATAGTACTTATTTAAAATTCTGAATTAATCTCCAAATAATGACTTAATATTTCAAAATAAAGAGTTATTATGGCAAAAACAATGACTTAGTATCTCAAAATAATGAGTTAATATCTCAAAATGATGACTTAATGTCTCAAAACAATTGGTGAGTTCTCTTTAATAATGACTTGATATCTCCAAATAATGAATTTGTCTCAGAATGATTTATAACTTCCAAAAATACATTTCAAAAATAATGTGAACCTTACGCAAAAATAACAATTTAATATTTCAAAATAATGAGTATTGTCTAAAAAATAATGAATTAGTTTTCTCAAAGAGACGTTTTATTACAATAATGACTTAGTATGTCTAAATAGTAAATTTGTGGGCCGTCTTAAATTAATGACAAGCTTTTTAAAAATAATCTCGTTTATCTCAAAATAGCAAAAAAGATCATAAAAATACAGTACAAAGTCATTATTTTAAGATACTAACTATTTCTTTTTTTTAAATACTCAGTCTTTTTTTTTTTTTTTGAAAATGTTGATTTTGAGATACTGATGCATTATTTTGGGGGAACATCCCGGAGGGAGAGGTTGCACCATTTTAAGGTATTTTTCGGTGTAATTCAGTGAATCAGTTGCATCACTTGGACATAAAGTCCAGCTGCCAGGAGATGGAGCTGTTTCCACACGACCCACCGAGGACAGCGGCCCCTCAGCTTCCTCTGTCCCAAAAAACTAATGAGCATATCAGTTATCATAAACACCAAAAATACATCTCAGTGCTGTTTAATACATCTACATACTGCACTCAGCGATAAACAGCCGCTTAATCTGATTTTGCATCATTTGTAAATGTAACATCTAAATATTAACTAAAAAGGTGTGTCAGTGCAGAGCTGCAGTTGGTGCATTAGATTTCTTTTAATATTAATTAAAAAATATCAGTCATGCATACTTCCCAAAATGATTATATTTTTAAATTGTGAGTGCAACACATCAAGAGAGAATTATGTCTGTGTGTTATTGCATAATTTAAATTAAAAAAAATATTACCATGATTTTAGTGATTTATCCAACATTTGAACGTAACATTTCAGTGTTTTTCAGTTACAATGTTGTTGATTAGTAAATCACACACTAATGTTGCAGTGTTTTAACTCACCTTTTTATAAAAGCTTTTCCTTGGCTGAAAAAAATATTCAATATATTTCAATTCAATATTCAAATATTTCCAAAATGTTTAAGAACCAGTGCTTGAACAGACACATACAGATATATAAAGGACGGTGGGCAATCCCACTGGGCCATAAAGAGAAAATATTTGGCAATTTATTTATTTATTTATTGCCAATTTTACAAATTAAAAAAAAAGGAAAGTTTTTGGCCATTCTTTTTGTGTGTGTGCAAACTTTAAGCGCTTGTTTTTTTGGGGGTGTGGAGGGGTGGGGAGACTGTGGATTTTTAAAGAGAAAATTTTGGCAAACATTCTTGGGCTTTTTTTTTATTTATTTATTTTTTAATCCTGACGTTTTTTTTTTTTTTTTTTTAAAGTTTTGGCAATTTTTCAATAAAAGATTTCAGGGGAAAAAAAATATTTTAAAATGCTGGGATTCTTTTTTCTTTAAAACAAATTGCACATTTTTTTTTTACATCCAGATACTGTTAAAAAACAAACAAACAAACAAAAAACAGAAACTGTAATTGGATTTTCAAATTTCCAACGGTTCTTAAACACATCATGGGTTACTGCACAGCTTTATGAAACAAAATTACGTGACTTTTCCAGAACTTTCAGGGTCTATTTAGTTTTCCAAAAATGTTATTGCTATTTGTTGCCTCTGAATCTTTACTCTCCACATGTAGACTGTTCTGAGGGATAAAGACTGGATTTTATTATCAGAAATTATTCCAATAGTGGTTAAGACTTAAACAAATCCTATTAAATATAATAAACTCATCAAAGGCGTGCATTTAATCTTACAAACTCCACAACATGCAGATCTTAAATGTTCAACTTTTCTTTAGCGACTGAAAAAAAAAATCAGCTCATCTCTTCACTCTGACGATTCTCCGCTCCAGATGCTTTTGGTGCTTTTTAATAGTCAGAAATAGTGATGTTTGTATTCAGGTTAGTTTGATGTTGTACAGTCCTGAGTCCAGTGTAAAAAAAAGAGCATCCATCCGAATCCTAAAATACGATTTACATTCTACAAAGTATGAGAGACCTGAGGGGTCACATCTAGAGTCTCCATGCGTTGCATACGTACGTCGCCAGCGTCGGTCTGTGGTCCGTCTGTGGTCCGTCTGTGTCGGCGCTGAGAAACAGACAAAGAGTCCAACCCGGAGAATAAGGCATGCTGCTTCTCCTGATGTGTGTGGATTTTTTTGGGGGGGGTGATACAATCATACAAGAAAAACTAAAAAAAGGCATGCACGAGCTGACGAGTGCTGCATGTGAGAGTAACTACAAAAGTCATAAAAACCTCATTTTCAAACTCCAACTTTGGTGGTTTTCTCGTAATTTTTCGTAGTTTAAGACAAATCTGCTGTCCTTGCATATATAAAACCCCTTTAAGACCACTTTGTATAAACCCAAAACAACACGGAGGGAAAGCTTAAGACCTGCCCGCTTTAACTCCTCGTTACTATTCAAAGAGACGCTGAAAACAACCAGAACACGCAACTACAGCGGCGCTGTCGACTGGATGGCTTAAGAGTTAATATTCTGTGAGAATAACATCAAGAGTCCAGGTTGATTTTTAAGAAAATGATAAATCACATCAGACAACACTTATTAACTCTTTCAAACCTGAGCACATTGGCTTGATTTTTTCAGAAATGGGAAGAGGGGAATTAAGATACTTATACATTTGAAAGGAATTAGGAAAAAAGTACAAGAAAATTAGCAGAAAAAGTAAAAAACAAAATAGGAAATTACTTGAAAATTACTTAAAATAATTATAATTCTTTTTTTCTTGACATTTTTCCCTGGGTTTTATGTAAAATTAGGGAAAAAAGTGAAGTTAATATCAAAAACAAATGAGGAAATTACCTGAAAATTTTCTTAAAAATAAAAATAATTCTGTAACATAATTTAAAATAAATTAATATATCTTAATTATGATTTAAAGTTTTTTTTCCAACATTTTTCCCTAACTTTATTTTACCCAAACAAGAAAATTACCTGAAAATGTTCTTAGAAATAATAACGCCAATTCTGTAACATAATTTTAAATACATTAATATATCCAATTATGATAATTATAGTTCTCTCAAAAGTTTTCCATTGCTTTTACTCAAAAATTAGCACCAAAATGAAAATGAAAATTTTTCTTAAAAATAACAATAATTTGGTAACATAATTCTAAATAAATTAATATATCTAATTATGATAATTTTCGTTTTCTCGATGATATTCCCCTAGCTCTTACCTAAAAATTAGCACCAAAAAGTTAGGTAAAAATTAAAAAAAACCAAAGAAATGACCTGAAAATTTTCTTAAAAATAATAATGATTCCGTAACAGAATTTTAAAAACATTAATATATCTAATTATGATATCATGAATATAGTTTTCTCACCATGTTTCCCTAGGTTTTTAACAATAATATTTTAAATCTACTAATTTCTTGCAAATTGCAGGACATCTCTTGACAATTCATTGCCTTTTTTTCTTATATTTTTGGAAAGAAATCAAACCAGTCTGCACAGACATCAAAGCTTTAGATAAATCTGCGGATCCAGGTTTGAAAGGGTTAAAGATCTGCTCTGGTGAGGTTTTCTGTGCTGTTAAATTTCATGCAAATATGTAACGAAATGATGCACGACACCTCAAAAAGACTTTTTTTCTATGTGTTAAAGGAATATTTAGCCTGCAAAATTAACATTTGGATATCAATGACTTATCTCATGTTACGCTGAATTTAGGAGGAAAAGTTTCATTTTTTTTGGTGCCTCCAAAGTAAACAAAGTTGAGAAGTTAAATTGAAGTAACAGGGGTCCGTGTTTAACACTAAATTCAGGTTTTTTTTACTGCTAAATTTGAGTGAAGAATTGAACAGAATTTTTGTTGAAGTTTATCATTATTTTGAAATAATAAATCATTATTTTGAGATGTGATATCATTATTTTTAAGATTAGTCATTATTTGGAGAAAGTTTCTCATTAATCTTTAAATACCTCATTATATTTGAGACACTAAGTCATTTTCTGAGAAAGTTTGTCACTATTTAGAGTTATTTAATTTGAAATATGTCGGCATTTTGAGAAAGTTTCTCATTATTCTCATTCTTTAAGGAAAATTTCTCGTTATTCTAAGATAATTGAGTCATTCTCTGAGAAAGATTCACGTTATTTTTAAGGTGATATCTCGTGGTTTTGAGATGCTTATTATAATTCCAGGCCTAGAATATGTGATTCCATGACTTTTCCAGGTTTTCCATGACTGTCTGTGGCAGACGAGCTGCTCCTGTGTTCAGAGAGGATGGATCGTTTTAACGTTAAATTCAGCTTTTAAGATTTTTGCGACCGGGTTTTAGGGGAAACGCATGTTTGTGAGGTTCTGAGAATGCGACTGGATAAATGAGACTCGGATTAAACTGCACAAATTGTGTGAGAGTTTCTCTTTTTTGGATTCTTCCTTCACCATGAAGGCGTGCAGAAAAACAGATTTCAGCACGAATCCAAAGAAAAGGAGAGCGACTGATATCCAAACGGTGATTCGGCGGGCGGAGGTCAGATGGTACGATGAAGTACTTCCAGGCAGAAGAGAGACTGTTTATAAAATCTGAATTACGGTCTTACAGGAAGTCAAAGTTGTGAGGCCTCAAAAAGCAGATTTCTGCTGCGGTGACGCGTGCCGATCGGCGGTCAGCTGGGAGGTAGTGAGATCCACAGAAAACGCTCCGATTTAAACTCCGCTGTGCAGAGCGAGTTCATCGTCCAGGTTTCAGTGTCACTGGAGATCTGAGGGAGGAGTCCTGTTTTTCGGTTGGTTAGCTCTTGTTCTGGTGGAGTTTGCGGCCAAAGTACTCCGGCGCCGCGTCCAGCAGCCAGTCGGCGTCCACCAAACACAGGTCCCTCATGTAGCAGCGGGACGTGTGCAGCAGCTCGTTGAACACCACGTACGCCGGCTTGGCCTGGAACAGGACGGAGGACGGGTGGATGGACACGGGCTGGTGGGTGTCCAGAGCCAGGTAGCTGCCGTCGGGCTGGAGCTCCGCGGCGTTGACGAACATCCCGTGGGCGAGGCAGCGGCGAACGTTTCCCGTGTCCGCGCCGCATGACTCCAGCTTCAGATTGAGCTGACGAAGCAGAACAGAGTTCAAATTTACTGATCGACCCGCGGTTATAATATTTAGGTAATAATACGCTCAGATTGTCAACAAAGCGGTCTACGGAAGCCCTGAAGGGCCAACGTGATTAAAAAAACGTGGGTTTCCATAGAAGGCCGTTACACAGCCATTATCGTTAAATACTATCACTCCATTCCCAAAAAATCTCAATCATGAAATGACATATTAGTGGGAACGTTTCTAATAATTAACTTCTTTTAGGTTTAAATAAACTTAAAGTGGTCGACTCATCAAAAACTTAAAACAGAAAACAGTCAAAACTGAGTAATTTAATCTACAATGTTAATAAACATTGTCCGAAAAAATATTGCGCACATTTGCACACAGTTATTTAAAATCGTTAAAATATCGTTTAAATAACCAAATTGTGTTTTAAAAGCTGCACTTTGCACTGTGGAAAATGAACTTTATTCATTTTTCTACAAAAACATTCATTCATTGAAAATAAAAATACAGAAAATAAATCTTCAGGAATCACGCTGACTGTTTTGGGATGCGTACCTTAAGGCAGATATCTCTGAGTTGCGCCTGGACCTCTTTCACCAGACCCATGTTCCTGCTGTTAACGAAGTTCTCCCGACACCACTCCTAAAAAACACACACACACACACACACACACACCCAAACACACACACACACAAACACACACACACACACACACACACACACACAGGCTGAATTTGGTAACGTGGTCTCCGTTTACGTCCTTTACAGCTGTTTTCGGGATAAAGTCGGATGAGTCAGAGAAAAATGTCTGAAGGCAGAAGTGGGCGTGTGGAGCACGTTTTCTCTTTTTTTCCCTTTTTTAAAAAAATATATTTATTTATTTTTTAAAAATAAATAAATATTAATAAATAAAAAAAAGAGAAAAAATAAATATTCTTTAAAAAAAAATATTTATTTATTTTTGCTCTTTTTTTGTATAAATTTACACAAATTCTTGGATTTTTTTCTCCTTAAATGCATTTATTCGGTTGTGCATCGTTTGTGTAATTTTGTGTGTTTGTATCGTGTTACTGCATCGTTATTTTCGACAGTAGCGGCCTATCAGCGCAGGATTGAGGGGTTATTATTGGATTATTTCAGCGTGTGCTGATTTCGTATATTGTCTCGAACAGCTGTATGTTTTGAAAAACTCAATAAAGAGAATTAACAGAACAGAAACACTATTTGATTTCTGGATTTTCGTCACATTTCCTCCCTCCCCCTCCTCGTCCAGCCCGGCTCACCTTGTTCCCGCTGACCTTCTTGAAGGCTCTGTAAATGCTGAGCAGCGTCATGTGGTCTCCCTCGCTGGAGGAGAACTTCTTGCGTGCGGCGAGCACCTCTTCCCGCCGGGCGGGAGGGTTATAGAGCACCGTGTCCACTGAGAGCAGAGACACGATGCTCAGGATCTCTTCGGAGCACGAGTAGTCGGGGGACAGCAGGATGGTCTGCGAGACGGAGCAAACAAACGCCGGGGAAATGTTACACCACATTGAGTGTGCGTGCGACCCGTGTGCGACCCGCGTTGGGCTGAGGGTCACGGCTGTCACTTTCAGTCAGGCCCGGCAGCACACACATAATGCCGCGCAGCTCCGTGCACTGTTTACCTTTGCATATCGAGGCTCCAGAGGGAAACTCGCCATCTTCTTCCCCAGAGCGGTGAGGAGAACCTGCCCCTCCTTCCTCTCCACGGCGCCCAGCAGCTCCAGGTGCTCCACAGCGGAGCGGACGGCCTCTGAGGGAAACAACGAGCGGTTACTACGACCCGACACACAAGTTTTCACGACTTTTAAGGACCCAGAATACTGTCTTTTCTTGGTGCATTTGCCCCACGTTTTACGTTTTTATTTTAACATATAAGATTCAAACAGTGTCCCACATGATGTGTTTAAGGACGGTTGGAAATTTCAAAATCCAAAGGTAATTTCTGTTTTTAGAGTTTCTGTTGTAATAAATGGTGCCATTTTGGCAAAACCCTTTCTTCAATTTTTTTATTTTTAAAAGACCAAAAAAAACAAAAGCAGAAAATTGTAAGTTTTCATTTAAAAAAAAAAAGCATTTCAAACTCATGTTTTGTTTTTTTTTTTAACAAATTTCAAGAAAAAAATCATTTTTAAAATTTTCATTAAAAAAACAACAAAACACAAAATAATTTTAAAGAAAAAAAAACAAAAAGAAGGAAAAAGAAAAAAATTACAATTTTTAAAAAAAGAAAACATGCCTTAAAAACCTGCTTTTCTTTAACAAATACATTATGAGAAAAAAGTTTTCTATAAAAAACACCAAACAATTTAAATAATACAAAAAACATTTTTTTTAAAAAGACAAAGAAAAAAAACTTTTTTTTCTTTTTAAAGAAAAACATGAATTTCAAAGCCATGTTTCTTTTTTAAATAAATTATAAGAAAAAAAATAAAAATAAAAAAATTCTTTAAAAAAATCAAAGTCATACACATTAAAGCTGCGTTATGTCCACAGCTGCAGACAATGTATTTACTGCTGTTATATTACTATCATTTAATTGTTGACATAAAGCAAATTGCCATGATTTTTCAGAAATTATTAAATTAAATCAGTTATTTTTACTAGACTGACTACTACCATGACTTTTCCAGGTTTTCAATGACCCTCCTGGACAATCATGCAGAGATTCTTGATCTGCAGCATTTTACCTGGAGACGGTTTGGACATGAAATCAAAATTCATCACATCTGGAATCCCCAGAGCCATGAGCTGCAGCATCACGCCGGCCAAGTTACACCTGCAGAGTGCACACACACACACACACACACACACACACACACACACACACACACACACACACACACACACACACACACACACACACACACACACACAAACACAAACACACACACACACACAGAGGAGCGTTCAATCACGCTGACCTAAATAATTCAGGATGTGAGACTCAGATTTCTGCAGATCAGCACAAAGTGAGCTTTAGCTTCTGTTCAGTACCTCTGGATCTCGGGGACAGTCATGGGGACGAGGTTGTCAAACTCCTGCTCCGTGTAGAGACGGTAGCAGGAGCCCGAGTCCTCCCTGCCGGCCCGACCCGCTCGCTGCCACGCCTGAGCTTTGGAGACCCGCTGCACCGCCAGCACCTCCAGCCCGCTGTCTGAGACACACAGAGACCAAACATTATGATCAGACTGCAAAAACAAAATACACTGTCAAAGTGTGTAAAGTGCAAAAGCAAAATATACTTAATGTATCAAAAGTCAAAGGACTGCTTCTATATAAGAGTTATTAAGGACAAAAAATGACTTAATAATCAATAAATAAATATATAAATACAGGAAAAACTAAGAAAATAATTGGTTTAATAAATAATAGATGAATAAATGCATAATAAATTAGTGAAAGAATTGCTAAATAAATAAATGCAGAAAAAAATAAATTCATAATAAATAAATAAAAATACAGACATAAATTCATAAATACATTTAGGAATAAATAAATGAATGAATGAATGAATGAATAAATAAATGCAACTGCAAGTGAATGCAGAAATAAAATCAGTGTATTATAAATCAACAAAATAATACACAAATAAATCCATGAAAAAAATATTGGAGTGGCTAAAAATGGGGATTAAAAAAGTAACCGCATAAATTAAATGCTGAAATCATTTAGAAATAAATAAATGCATAAGAAATCGATAAAAGACTAGATAAATGAATGCATAAATAAATACTGAAATATAGACATAATTGTATAAATGAATACTGAAATAAATACACAACTGCATAAATAAATGCACAAATAAAAAAATACAGCAATAAAAAATAAATAAATAAATATGGAAATAAATATATATTTGCATATGTAAATGCTGAATCTAGAAATTAATTAATAAATAGCTAAAAAATAAACAAAATAAAAAATGGATAAATATGAAATTAAACAAATATGGAAATGAACAGATAAATGTATACATTTAGAAAAGTCTATAATTAAACAGGTCATAAATATTTTAAATATATTCCTACATTTTTATACAACTACATTTCTTTATTTTCGTATCAATTTGTGCCTGTATTTATTTATTTATTTATGTATTTAATCAGTCAATCTGAGCCTTTCAGTGACAAAAAAGCACTTTTCATGCACATAAACCGTCGGTGGTTTCATTGCAGCCTGCCGGCTGCGGCGCTCTCTCTCTCAAACTGAACCAGTTTAAAAATTTGCTGTTCCTGTTCGAAACTTAAACACAAAAACGTGAAAACAGGATGCAGCTTTAAAACAGCAGAGCTCGTTGATTCTGGTGTGAGAGCGTGTGTGCAGAGCAGACTGAAGCCTCTCACCGGGATTGAAGCGTTTGGCCTTCACCATCCCCGTGTCGATGACGAATTTGATCCCAGAGATCGTGACGGACGTCTCGGCGATGTTTGTCGAGAGGATGACCTTCCTGCATCCCTAAAAATGGGAAGATTAATACAGATTAATTAGTCTATAATCACAGTTCCAACACAATATCATGGACAACATTTCTTTGCTGTGACTTTTAATACATCAGTACAGAATAATTAAACTAAAACTGGCTCTAACTGGCTGCTCTGCACTTGTGTACATCTTTACGATGCTGTATTTTCCTTAATTTTATACTCTATTTTTGAGCTTATTTTTGCACTAAATTTTATCATTATTTCATCTTTTACTCATTATCAAGAGAATTTTACCCATTCTATGATGCATTCCATGTTTTCTATTTTATGATTTTATTTTATTTTTACATGCAGGTTTTAATATGTCTTTTTGTCTTTTATGTGAAGCACAATTTAATTTCTTTCTTGTAAAGCACACTGGGCTGCATTTCTTGTATGAAAGGTGCTATATATATATATATATGTGTGTGTGTGTGTGTGTGTATATTAAATACATATGGCTTTACAAAGAAAATCAGAAAACAAAGTTTTGTGTTTTGTGGCACTTTGACGTCAGTGAACACAGCAGAGCGCAGACTTCAGATCTGAGAACAGGGTCGGTTTTTTTGCTATAAACGTGTCTCTTTTGTCTGCACCGCTCTGTTTCTGCTGTGTGTTTCTGCCGCCGTTACCTTGGGAGCCGGCTGGAAGACCCTGAGCTGCTGCGCCGGGGGCAGCGAGGCGTACAGAGGGATGACCACCATGGGGCCGCAGCCGTCGGGCAGATGCTTGGCGATGTCCCTGCACGTCCGAGCCAGAGCCTCGATCTCCTCCTGACCCGTCATGAACACTAAGATATCATGTGACGGAGGCGCCTCCTGCGTACAAACAACAAGAGCGCGTTGTGATGCGGCGTCAGGGAGAATCAGCACAGAGCGTGCACACAGGAAGCACGTTTACTCACAGCTTTGGCTTTCGTAACGCCGACGGTGAGAGAGGCTGCATTTACGAAATAAAAAAGGGAAAATAAAACACCTTTAATGAGGAAGTCCAGTCAGTGCTGATGATGACGTATCGATCGATGTATCGCACCGCGATTCACTGAGGCTGAGTCGAGGCCAACCCTTCAGAATAAAAGCACCACTGGTTCCACTCTGATTTATCTAATTATAACAATACTTAGAAGTTACTATAACTTACTAGCATTTACATTTATTATAACAGCACTTCATTTAAATTTATTATACAATGCTTAATTTAAATTTATTCTAACAGGTCTTTATTTAACTTTATAACAGTAATTTATATACCTTTATTTCATTAATACTTTACTTTACTTACTTTAGTAATTTATTTTACTTTATTATATCAGTGCTTTACTTAACTTTATAACAGTACTTTATATAACTTTATTACATAAGTACTTAACTTTATTATAAAAGGACTTTATTTAACTAAATTACACATGAAAACGCTCTATTTAACTTTCTTATAACAGTAATTCAACTTTTTTATATCAGTACTTAAACTTTTTAACAGATGGTTATTTAACTTTATTGTATTATTACTTTGCTTAACTTAATCATAACAGTACTTTCTATAACTTCATAATATCAGTACTTTATTACTGCAGTATTTATTGCTTCAGTCGACTACATTTACCATCAAAGCTAACTGGACATCCACATAAAATGTGGCAAATTTTCCCTTTAAATAAGAAAAAGTGCGTTTGTCAGGGTCCTAAGTATTCAGCTAAAATAAAAACACCACATCACAAGAACTTACTAATGCAGTAAAACTGTTAAATACTCGCAGGTATCTGCAGAGTACCTGATGGATCTGGAAGACGGAGACGAGCGCAGCCTGCAGGTAGTCTGACTGCGGCTGCTTGGTGTAGTAGATCTGGATGGGATGCTGTCTGCCCTCCAGGTACAGGACGGGCGACTTGTTGAAGTACTCGGAGAACAAATCCACGTCCATGGTGGCTGACATCACGATGACCTGTTACCAAAAACAAAACCAAAAAAATCATCAATTAAGCCTCCTTTGTAACATGTTGAAATCTGTCTGAAGTGCGTTTTGAATTGTTTGGGGTTTGGACGTATAAATGTGAATATCGTCTGCATAGAAATGAACAGTAAAGAAACACGTGCAGTGGCGGGACTGAAGAGCTGGACGCCGTACCTTCAGCGGGATCTTGTTGAGTTCTCTGCGCCTACGTTGAGCGGTCTTAACCACGCCAAACAGCACGTCAGTGTGCACGGTGCGCTCGTGAGCTTCGTCCAGCACCACCACCGTGTAGCGCAGCAGCAGGGGGTCTCCGATGGCCTCACGCAGCAGCATGCCATCGGTCATGAACTTCAGCTTCGTCTCGGAGGAGGTGACATCCTCAAAGCGCACCGTGTAACCAACCTGAAAGAGAGTTTTTGTTCACTGACAGCGCAGTAATACTTCAGGTACTTATACTACTTTATCAAGTTTATTCAGACTGTCTGTTTGAGTTCAAGGACACACACAATGAAAAAAATGTCACTGAATTTTACTTATCGCATATTTTTCATCACTACATGATAGATTTTTCTAAAAATATATATAATTTTAAAAATAGAGCATTCACAACAGGGTTGGAACCCAATATTTCAAATTTCAATAAAACAGGGACTGTTTGTTAATTATAAAAGGGGAGGGGGCAAAAAGATGGAGACATGTCAAATAATTTTTCCAGCACTGTGGAGGGAAAAATGTTTTTTATTTTGGCTTTAGAGGAGGGACATTCAATTTATTTTTAAGTAAACATATTCATTTATTTTACTAAAAATTTTTAAGTAAAAATTCTTTATCAAATTGTGGCCTTTTCTTCTTAAAAAAAAGATTAATTTTTATATATATATATATATATATATATATATATATATATATATATATATATATAGATATAGATATAGATATATATATTAACATTTATTTCAAATTTTGAAGAAAATATTTGGGTTTTTTTGGCAGTTGGCAGTTTTTTTCAAAGTAATTTTTAAGAAAAACGTGTGATTTTTTGGAAATTGCCTTTAGTACAAATAGCAATCTGGAAATTGTACATTGTTTGTACATTCTGTGACGTTCCCAGGTTTGTCATGACAGTACAAACCCTTTCCCTCGTATTTGGGAAAACGAGTCAGTTGTGCTCACCAGTTTGCCGAGCTGAGTCCTCTTCTCCTCCGCCACCCTTCCTGCCAGCGAGATGGCGGCGACTCGTCGGGGCTGAGTGATGGCGATGATGCCCTGTCGACCGATGCCGCCCTCATACAGATACTGCGGGATCTGAGTGGTCTTCCCAGAGCCGGTCTCCCCTGATATATATGACAGAGAGAGATGGGGCGCGTTAGACAGGGAGCAACTGCTATATTTCAAATCTATAAAGTATATCTAAATATATATTTTTATATTTTTTTTATTTTCCTTGAGCCTCAGGAAAATGCATTAAGTACTCATCCCACATAATGTGTGTAAGGAAGGATCGTTCGAAATGTGAAAATCCCATGATAATTTCTCTTTTCGCTGTTTTTTAAAAAGCTAGTTCTATTTAAAATTAAAATAAAACCCAAAAACTAAAAACAGGCCAAAAATGTTTAGAGAAAATAGAAATTGTCAATTTTGCTTCATAAAAATGGCCAAAAATGTTTAGAGGAAAAAACAGGAAAGAAATCACCAATTCTTTAAAATTTTTTCGTGGTAAAATTAAATACAAGATACAGCCATTTAAAGTAGGGATGCACGATAATTATCGGACCGATAACGGGACTTGTGACGTCATACCAATAATTCCAATAATTCATTTTTTAGCCGTTAAATAGAACCGATAACAATAAGCATAAGTTGCTTTGATTTGGCCCGTGTTGCCATGGTTTCGCTCCTCCAGTCCTACACACTCTGCATGATGCTGCGTGTCAAACTGCTGCTGCGAGATCAGTCCACAAAGTTGAAATAATCAGTATCGTGCATCACTGATTCAAAGCTGCGTGTCCCTCCACTTAAACCAAAATTAAATTACAAATAAATGCTTAAAGAATTATTTGACATACCTCCCTGTTTTTTTTACAGTTTTGAAGTTAACATTTTTTAAAAAAATTACAAAAAATGCTGAAAGAAATTATGTGAAAGGGTTTTGAAACTAAATTGCCAAAAAATTCAAAAGATAAGAACATTTTAAAGAAGCCATTTTAAGTTGTTTGCACCTCCTACAAGTCAAAATAAAATAAAATTTAAAAAAACTCCCCAGTTCTTTAAAAAAAAGTTATTCAAAATCATCAAAAAAATTCAGAAAAGAAAATGTTGAATATAATATAACTCTCATTTCAAGTTGCCTCCCCCCTCTCATTTGGGAAGTTTGTTTTCTTAAAAAAAATTTTTATATAATATTTTAATACAATTTTTTTTTTTTTTTTTTTTTTAAGAAATCTGATTTAGGATAAATCAAAAAAAAAATATAGAAGCAAAAAGTTTTTCAAAATCACCAAAAATGTATCAGAAAAAAGGTTGAATATAATAATATAATTCTCAGTTTAAGTTTAAAACATAGTAAATTAGGTGCATTGGAAATAATCAAAATAGAGGTTGTTTATGAAAAAAGTTCCCGGTCCCCCCTGCAGACGTCCCAATGTCCTGAAATCCCAGAGACGCCCCTGATAATCTGGACTTTCTTTACAAATCGATTACCCCGGTTTTATTTTTGGACGTACTGTCCCTTTAAGTACTTAAATGTAAAAAAAAATACTAGAAAAACTATAATAACACAAACATCGACATAAACAAAACATAACTTAACATAAAGCGGAGTTATTTTCAGGTGTACTGTCCCTTTAAGAGCAGCAGCGGCTAACGGTAGCCCGGTTAGCATCGTTAGCGCGTGTAGCATCGTTAGCGCGGTTCGCGGCTCACCGATGAGGATGGCGCTGTGCAGCTGCCGGAGCTGGTTGAGCAGCTGCGGTTTGGCCTGGTAGATGGGGAGCTGCTTCCTCTGCGCGTCTATCGGGGTGCTCGCATGTCCCTTTCTGGGCAGCAGCATTCCAGGTTTCTTCTTGTCCAGGCGGAAGAAAACGGACCCCGGCTTGAACTTCTTGGCCGGAGGAGGGTCGGGGTCGTGGGGCATGGTCTGCAGAAAGTCACCGTGGTGGCGGAGAGTCTTTGAACGTCACGAAGAAACGCAAAAAGTTGTTTTCATGCTCGCGGACAAGACGAACAGGCGTCACTGCGGATGTTTTGCTACCTCTGCAAAAAAACAGGTCCCCACGTGGTCAAAACGGGGCGCACATGTTTGACGTCATTTAAAGAGTGTTAAATTTATCCCGAGTCCGGACTGTCAGGCAAACTCAAATTTGGTTTGTCAAAGTCACAATAACAGTGTGGTTTATTGCAAAGTAGTTTTTCACACAACATAACATAACATAACATTAACATCACATAAACATTAAAATTAAAATTAAAATTAAAATTAAAATAACATAACATAACATAACAACATAACATAACAACATAACATAACATCACATAACATAACATAACATAACATAACATCACATAAACATTAACATTAACATTAAAATAACATAACATACCATAACATAAACATAACATAACATAACAACATAACATAACATTGACATAACATTAACATAACATAAACATAAACATTAAAATTAAAATAACATAACATAACATAACATAACAAAACATAACATAACATAAACATTAAAATAACATAAACATTAAAATAACATAAACATTACTAAACATAACAACATACCATAACATTTACATAATATAACATAGAATTACATAACATAACAGCATAAAATAACATAGCATAATAAAAGAAAATGTGTTATTAATAAAAGTATTTCAAAAACCAAGTAACATAATAATAATAATAATAATAATAATAATAATAATAATAATAATAATAATAATAATAATGTATGAAAGCTGAGATGGGCCGCCCTTACATTTTTTTAAAGACATAATTATGACATAACAAAGCTTGTTTTCTTGTGATAACCAATAAAGTTATGTAAATGTAAAGATTTGCACAAAGATCGTCCCTCTGAAAGATTAAGAACATCCTAAAAAAGACCAAATTAAAAAACTGTGACATTTCCTCTTCATGTTGATTTTAACTGTTCTGGGGTCAAATAAACCTCAAACGAGGGTTAAAATGACAATTATTTGGTTATTTTTGTCTTTAATAACTGAAAAGAAAAATGAAAACAAATGGAAAAGGTGCATTGAAAACTAAATGCAAAGAACTCGGATGAGTTTTTGTAAGAAAGCTCAGAGTAACGAAGCGTCTGTAAAAAGACGAATACCTTTTTCTCAGTACCACAATGCACGAAGTACACGCATTATACAAATATGTGCAAACAATAGACGGCTCAGCTGGACAAATGTTGACACATGATTAATGTTAGTTAGATGAGTGATTCAGTGAAGGAGGACACGTTAATGACATGTATTAACGTGTCCACAAGGTAAATAACTGCCTGAAGGGTGAAACGTGAGACGACAGGATGGATGAACTTCGCAGTGCAGCGTTACAACGACTCATGAAATTGTTAGAATTATATTCACAAAATGTTACTGGATATATAATTTTTTAAAAAATTTTCAGTATTTTTTCAGGTCATTTCATTTTTTAAAATGTTAATTTCTTGCTCATTTTAAGGTACTTTTCTTGTAACTTTTTTTTTTACTATTTTCTTGCAATTTTTTAAAAACTATTTTTTAAAGTGTACTCATCGCCTTCCTCTCCTTTTTTTTTGGAAGAAATCGAGCCATTTCAAGTTTCAAAGGGTTAATATAAGATGAGCAAATCCTTAAAAATGCTGCGCTCACCTGGAATCAGGCAGACTAGGCCGATTTCTTTGTCCCCTTTAATTATTATTTTACAGGCTGCAATTTCTTGCCAAGCTGTTCATTATGTTTTTCACAGGTTTTTAAATAATCAAACAAATTTTCCAGGTTTGAGAGATTTACATACTTCTGAAAATCGTCTGAACGCAGTACAGGAAAACTAATGCCGACCCTGGAATTTAAGGGTTAAAGGTACAAATAATTATCCTTTTAACATGTTTTTCTCCTGTTTATAACTCAGTAAATGCACATCATAATTAAACTAATATTACAATGTGTATTACATGTCACTTTATTTATTACATTTTTGTTTTCGGCTTTTTAAATCTTCCGTAATTTTGGGGTCCAGACAAAGTAAAGGTCACGGTTTGTGTTTTGTGTGTTGGTTGTAGCCAGCAGGGGGCGACATGGTGCCTTCAGCTCACAGTCAGACTGTGAATCAGCTTTCGGAGCCACACTGAGCCTGTTTATCTGCTCCGTTTACAGTTTATTTCTGATTCTGATAAAGCTGCTGATGCTGGATTGATCCCTCTGAACAGCCGTGATAATGGACTTTAATCTGCGCGGGGGAGACTACTTAAAATTGTATAATCTTAATATGATCATTATACAAAATAATCAATATAATGTGCAATATCCATTAGACAGACAAGAAAGCCAGTAAAACATTTGTTTTTTACTGTATCGGAGAATAGAAAGGTAAAATAATTCACAAAGAAATATTAATATATTAATATCCAAAGGGAGAATATTTCACGTCTTGTATCATGGTTGGATATTGGTGGCTAAAAATGTAACATTTAACCCTTTTAAACCTGGATTGCAACTAGTGCTGCATTCAGAGGCTTTCTTTTTGTGCCAATATTTTCTATTAATTTCTTGCAAAGTTTTGGGTCATTTCTCGTAAAGTTACTCATTGCTTTTTGTCCATCTTTTTGTGAGGTTTCAAAGTGTTAAAGCTTTTATATTATTGCATGTTTTTAGGCTCTTTATCTCTACAGGAAAAAAAGTGAACCCTCTTCTGTCTGGCTCAGTTTGCTAAATGATTTTTGGCACCCTTCACATCCGGCGGAGGCAGAAAGAAAGTGTCTTTAAATAGTTGAGGATAAACTGTGTGATGGACGAGGAGGTGCAGCCCTGCAGAGCATCATGTGACCGCGGCTCTGCTTCTGAAGGCTCAGCACTGTTTATAAGGCTTTCTGAATCATGTTTTTTTAGCCTGAACACGCTCTCTGTAACGACGCAGGAAAGGATGCAACTCATGTTTTGTAACGTTGCACCCATTTACAGCAGAAATGAGTGAAGAAATGCCACTGTCACATTTTTTGGGCGGTTTCAACAGAAAAACAGGAGGCAGTGCCGCACCGAGCGCACTCTGCATCCTGGGCGGTTTGTGACCACAACAAACGGTGAGGGAAGTGAGGCAGCGAGTTCAACGGTGGCGGCCTGTGAAGACATTAAATACACTGTGACGTGCACAGAATTAGATTAAATATTATTTTCTTTTCTAAATGTGTCTAAAAGTGTTGTTGTCTCCTTACAGTCGTATCTCACTTGAACTACACTGCTGTGAAAATTTCCGGTGGTACTGCTCTGCTCTGTGGCAAAGCTTTGAGAAAACGTGCATTAAAAAAAAAAAAGGGTTTTATATTCTAAAAGTATGTCTTTTATGTATTTTATGGTGAAACTAGAAGCAAATTTTCATGTGTGGGTGCTAAAGTTTTCGTAATGCATAAAAGTATGGACAAAATGAATGCAAAGCAGAAGAAGGCTCCATCAGAGTCTGTTTTATTCTATTTTAATTAATTTAATTTATTTTATATAATTTCAGCTTTCATGCCTTCATTTATTTTATTTTATTTTATTTTATTTTATTTTATTTTATTTTATTTTATTTTATTTTATTTTATTTTATTTTATGCAGACTCTTAGCTTCCTGTAAATGTGCCCTCATTATTTTATTTTATTTTATCTTTTTTTTTTTTTTACTGGGACAGTAACAAGAAGAAAAGAGAAAAAAACACACAAGACAAACAAAACACACAACAGTACATAATATACAGAGACGGAGAGAAGACTGGAGACAGACAACACAATAAAAAAACAACACAAACAGCAAATCAAAGCCAAAACACAGCTGAACATTTGGAGAACGTATGTTGAATAACTGCTGACGCTGCTGGAAGAATGAAGCGCTCCTTCAAACCTCCGTATTCTGAATCATTTCCAGGCTGCGTCTCTTCTCGTCTGTTTGTGCCAAAATAAAAGCCTGACTGGCCGCGGCGTCCCCACGCTGCTGACCTGCATTTCATAATTATTTGATGTTCCTTCTCACTGAGCAGACGCTCCACTTCCTCCCTGCTGTGACCTCAGTGGCCTTCACTTCCTCTTTACACATCAGCGATGTGAAACAATCAATGACGATCATAGACAACCTGCCAGAGTTACGCCTCAGCGCCGCGACGACCGGGGAATAAATTAGCATCATCTTCAGTTTATTCACTTCATTACCGCCCTCCAAAAATATCCACCAGACTGTCAAACTGTGTGTCCTGCAGGTCTGCACCTCGACCACCTCATTACACGGAGAAAAGTTACTTTACCTGCACGGTTACCTGCACGCTTATCTGCACGCTAACCTGCACGCTAACCTGCACGCTTACCTGCACGCTTACCTGCACGCTTACCTGCATGCTTACCTGTGTGCTTACCTGCACGCTTACCTGCACGCTTACCTGCATGCTTACCTGCGTGCTTACCTGTGTGCTTACCTGCACGCTTACCTGCATGCTTACCTGCGTGCTTACCTGTGTGCTTACCTGCACGCTTACCTGCACGCTTACCTGCACGCTTACCTGCATGCTTACCTGCACGCTAACCTGCACGCTTACCTGTGTGCTAACCTGCATGCTTACCTGTGTGCTTACCTGCACGCTAACCTGCACGCTAACCTGCACGCTAACCTGTGTGCTAACCTGTGCGCTAACCTGTACACTTATCTGCACGCCTACCTGCAATCACTGTAAAATCTGTAAAAAAGGTAATAAATGTGATGTAAAGACGCTGGCTTTCCTTATATTCTAAGCCAATCAATCAATCATTAATCAATCAATCATTAATCAATATCTCCCAGGTCCTTTTAAAAACAGCACTCTATGCAATTTACAACACAAGCATTGTTTCCAAAGAGCAGAAATACTCAGCCTGCACTGTTTGGGGGCCAATTATGCACAAAAAAGGGGGATTTTAGGACGTTTCTAGAATTTTAGGATGTTTCTGGACTTTCGCACATTTCTTAGATTTTAGGACATTTCAAACATTTCTAGGATTTTAGAAGGTTTCTAAGATTTTAGAGTTGTAGGACAACTATATTACAACTATATATTTTTTGAATTATAGGACGTTTTTAGGACTTTAGCAAATTTCTAGGATTTTAGGATGTCTCAAGGATTTTAGCTAATGTCTAGAATTTTAGGACATTTGTCTGATTTTAGGATATTTGTCTGATTTTAGGACATTTGTCTGATTTTAGCACATTTCTAGAATTTTCGGATGTTTATGGGATTTTAGATCAATTGTAGGATTTCGGTATATTTCTAGAATTTTAGGACATTTCAAGAGTTTTGGGACATTTAGCAGGATTTTAGGACATTTCTTGGATGTTAGAACATTTCTAGGATTTTCAGGATGTTTCTAGGATTATAGGACAATTTCAGGATTTTTAAGACATTTCTTGAATTTTAGGACATTTCTATAATTGCAGGACAATTTTTGGGAGTTTTCTAGAAATTAAGTACGTTTCTTGGATTGTTAGAAATTTCTTGGATGTTAAGACATTTCTGGAATTTTTTACTTTTTCCTGGATTTTGGGACATTTCTACAATTTTAGGACATTTCTTGAATCTTAGGACATTTCCAGAATTTCAAGATATTTTTAGGATTTTAGGATGTTTAAGGAATTTTAGGATGTTTCTAAGGTATCAGAACATTTCTAATATTTTAGGACATTAGTGTCTTAGCGAGGACCTCTGTCGGGGGGTGTGGGGGATCCTCCACTGGCACTTTTTTGATCGACAGACTCTATTTTGATGCTGTTTCATGCACTCTGACACCTGATGGAGACTAAAAGTACAAAAACAGTTCAAAGTCTGAATCACTTTGTGTTTAACTGTGAATTAGAAAACGGTTGGGGGGCCACCAGGCACCCTATCAGGGGCCAGATTTGGCCCGCGAGCTATAAGTTGAGCATCACTGCTATCAAGCATTTTGGGTTATTATTAGATTGTCACACAGCTGCCTTTTTTATACAATCCTTACAAAATCCGTCCAAATCCTTACAATCCTACCAAATTCTAAGCACTGACCATTTTGTGGCGATTTCTAATCTATATTCGGTTGAACAGGCTTTGACCAGATTTAGATTTCGAACACGGTTCCAGAATACGATGTTCCTAATCTGTGGGGATCAGAAACCGCAGCACAGAAGTCAAACACATTTCACACACGGGAAACATTTTATGCTACTTCATGCATCCTGCAGATGAGTTTCATTATGATGCACGTTTGTCGCCTCTTTTCCTCCACAAATGAAGATTAAAATGCAAAGCACCTCTCCGCGTACGGGAGGAGAGAAAGTGCTTTTTTTTTTTTTTAGAGAGAGAAACCCAAAGCGTTTCCCACACGGAGTGACGATAAGACATAAGAGGGCTTAATGTCTAAAAACGGTGACATGAGAGGTGGCAAATAAGCTGAACTGTGGCACACACACATAAACACACACACAAAGTGTTTGTGTTGAGCGTATGCTGTTTGCAGGAAGAGAGTGGAAATGATAAGGACTGATTGCACAGAGAGGAGGAGGAGGAGGAGGAGGAGGAGGAGGAGGAGCAGGAGGTCCAGCACTCGTGTGGCAGCTGTTGAGTTATTTGCAAACAAGAATTCCAGCAGTGTCTTTTTTTTTTTTTTTTTTTGTGCTGCAAAACAAAGAAAAAGAAAGAAACATGCAAAGGAAATCCAGGAGGTGCAGAGGTGACGTGAACGAGAGGAAGCACCAAGAGCGACCTTGTGCAGAGAGAGAGAGGGAGGGAGGGAGGGAGGGAGAGCAGCGTGGGAGGGAGGAAGTACACTTGAGGACTTCTCATGAAGCACGTCAGACGTTACTTATGAGAGGAGGCAGAGGAGCTTCGCCACCAGTGAGGAACGAGGCAGAGGTGACCCGGAGAGAGAGAGAGGGAGAGGCAGAGAGAGCCTCCTCTCTGTGATGAGAGAAGATGAAGAACCAAATCACCAACGCCCTCTCCGACTTCTTCTTCGAGTACGAGACCCCTCGGCAGGTGCTGGTGAGGAACCGGAGGGTGGGAGTGGTCTGCCGGCTCATCCAGCTGGGCGTCCTGGCGTACATCATCGGGTAAGACGCTCACGCGTTGATCGGTTTTCTGAGAGCAGAGAAGGTTCGGTGACCTCTGAGCGTGACCCTGCAAACACAAACAACTTCAGGAGGGGTCTTGTTGACTGGTTTAACCCTTTAAAACCTGAGCAAACTGGCCTGATTCTGATCAAGAACACAGGAGAAGAGTTTTTTTTAAAGAAATGAACCGAGAATTTCAGGAAAATTTCCTGAAAACTGTTGAAAAAAAAAAAGATAAAAAGGAGAAAACAAAAACAAGGACATGACTCTTTTCTCCCTGGTCATTTTTTTATTTTTTTATTTTTTTTTAAATAATGCTCTTAATCCACTACTTTATTGCTTTCTGGGACATTTCTTACCAAGATGCTTATTGAGCTTTTTGCATGTTTTTGAAAGAAATCCAAACAATTTTCACTTTGAGGCAGTTTCTTTTCCTAACTTTTTTTTGTGTGCAGTTTTTCTTTTATTTAAATTTTGGATGATTTTTGAAAAGAAAAATGTGTACCTTTGGGAATTTTTTATTATTATTTCTAGTGTTTTTTTTCTTTCTTGAAAATGTTGGTAATTTTGAAAAACATGTTTGTTTTTTTCTTTAAAACTTCTTGGAAATTATTATTTCTTTTACCATTTTTGGTGGTTTCTTTTTTCCTTTAATATTTTTAGGGTGATTCTTTTAATAGACTTTTTTTCACCTAATTTTCTGATTGTTTCTATTATTTGTTTCAACTTGCTCATTGCCTTTTTTTGCACGTTTTTGAAAGAAGTCAAACAGATTTGCTCAGGTTTCAAAGGTTTTAACGCTTGTGAAAGGCATTTCAAAGGGTTAAATTGTCAGAAAATATATATTTGTGTTATCTGAGTCCTGGACGCTGGCACCTGCGGTCAGAGACACATAACTGTGGGCACTGTTGACACAGCAAATAGGAAGCATGCAAACAAACTGGGAGTTGATTGATGGCAGGAAGCAGCGAGAGCACGATTATCTGCCCTCCTCAAGTTGAGACAAAAAGTGCAGCATGCTTGTTCACTTACGCACACTATCAGCTCACACACGCTTTGACATGTTCGAGTCTTTCTCTGGAAACTCATCCTGGGGAAAAACACGTTTGATTCATTTTCTTTTTTTTTAATCTCAGCTCACATCACAGCGTCGAGGGTTCTGGTTTTGTTAGTTTGGGATTACTCACGCTCTGTTTGTGTGTGTGTGTGTGTGTGTGTGTGTGTGTGTGTGTGCACCTCTGAGCTGCAGAACCTGAGGAGCTGTGTGTGATGAACACGCTGAGGCATATGTTCACACATATAACAATCAACTGCTGCCCAGTTTGCTGCCAAATGGCGACATGTTACCTTCTGCTGGTGACGCTGATGATGACCGAGAACGTGATCGAGACAGACGCGTTTAAGAATCTCTTCTCTCGCTCACGGCAAGGTTACATTTATCTGTAAAGAGGGGAAAAAAAAGCAGATTTGAGCCATTTTTCCAAATGATCCACATCTTTTCATTCATCAGGCCACTCGAGGGTTCATAAACATTTTTACCAAAACATTTCCAGGACTTATCCAGGACTTTTAAAGACCAGACATGCTCTGAAGTGGCCATCAATACTCCAATCATTCCTATTTCATGACCTTTTAAAATTTATATTATTCCAAAAATAATAATAATGAATTCCCAACAGGATTATAATTTAATATTTTTTAAGTCAAATAATGTTTTCAGCACTGGAGAGGTACTTTTTTTTTATTTGGGCCTTAGGGTAGGGGCATACTACCTTAAATGGCTGCATTTTGTGTTTATTTTTGTGTCATTTCTAAAAAAAAGTTAAAAAAAAATTGTAACCTTTTTCTTTCGTTAAGGCCATTTTTAAAAACAAATAATGTAACTTTTTGAAGAAAACATTTTGGCTTTTTATTTCAAAGCTGTTATTTCAAATTCCATGGTTTTTGCGGGTTTTACACGAGTCTGTAAGTGACACTGAATGATAACAAAACTTTTTAAGTTTAAAGAAAAGATTTATTTTTTTGTAACCTTTCTGAAGAAAACATTTTTGATTTTTTTTTCAATTTTCTTTCTTTTTTTGACAATTTCTCAAGAAACCTTTTTTTCTTTTTTCTCTTGGTTTTGCGATTTTTGAAGAAAATAATTTGGCTTTGTATTTATTTTACTGTAAACTTTTACTTGAACTTGAACAAAGTCAATTTTCTCCTGATTTGTCCGTCTAAAAAAAACACTGTTGAGAAGGGTTCAAGTTTGTGAGAAATTGGTCCAAAATTTATTCTGGTGACTTCTGGTGAAAGAATCAGTCATAATTTGTTCTAACTTTCACTTCTCCTGTTGGAAGAAAAAGACTTGAACATTTCACAGAATAAACCACATGTTGCATCACACAGAGACGTTGAAGCGCCCTGTGCATCGTTAAAAGACGCCGAGGGGGTGTGAGGGTTTTTGGTATTTGATGACGAGGGAATGACAGCAGGTCCGGTAAAAACGAACGCAGAGCTTACATTTTCATATATGAGAATAAAAGTTGAGATAATGAAAGAAGAAAACTATATTTCAATAAAGTACGAGACACTAAAATCGGTTCCCACTTTTTGCCGATGGTTGAAATGAAATTTTAGGGCGCTGACGAGACAGCGAGCGCTTGGCGGGTTGACTGCCCGTGGCTGAGGGATGGAGGCTGACTCCTGCTCGCTGCTGTCAGCCTGCAGCTCGAGTCCTGAAGACGAGAATCTGGACAGCTTCATAATCACATCTCATTTCATGCCCATCATCGCCCGGCCGTAATGTGGCTGCACGAGGCAGGTGACAGGTGAAGAAAGCAGCAGAGGAAGCTCTGTCATGCACCAAGAGCCTCAATATCGAGAGAAACTGAACCTCTGAAAGGCTGCAGGGATTTTTTTTCTTTACATGCAGAGAAATATAAAACCCTTCAGCTCAGATTGATATTTTTCAGGCTTCAAAATTAAAGAAAATGCACATTAAGATGTTTCAGGGTTCATGAAAAACCTGGAAAAGTCACGAAATTTGCAAATAGAAATGGAATATATTGTGAAAGTTTTGGAAAATTCATGTAACACGAAACTGTATAATAACACATGATGTGTTCAGGGACCATCGGAAATATGAAAATCCTACAATATTTTCTGTTTTTACAGGCTGAGATAAATGGTGTCATTTTGGGCAATTAAACAAACAAATGTGGGTATGGGAGACTTTTAAAGCAAACAAAACAACCAATTTTAATTCTAAAAGACATCAACTATTTTAAAAAAAATTCAAAGTAAAACAAAATATTGCTTTTTCTTTAAAAATTACCAATACTTTTTAAAGAACAAAAATATGCACATTTTTTTCTTAAAAAATATCACCAATTTCTTGAAATCTTTTAAAGGAATAAAATAGCCTTTGGGTTTGGACATGTTTTCTTTAAAATTCACCAAAAATCACAAAAAGTAAAATGAAATATCACCAAAGTTTTATCCTTAAAAATTACAACAACAAAAAAAAAATTAAAGAAGAAAAAAGAAATGCGTTACAATTACATTTATTTGGTGATTTTAATGACATAATTTTGTTACATTTAACTCTGGAAATTAGTGTCTCACCTGGACAGCAGACGACTTCAGGCAGCAGCAGGAGACAAAAAACCGCTGTCATGTCAGACGGTCTCCAGGAAGTCACAGAAACATTTACATCCTGTTAGATCCATCTGTACAAAACAACAAATTATCAAAGTTAATCACACGAGATGTTTGTTGACAGATTAAACTTTCATTGCACAACATTTTATTTTTAAAGCCCGATATCACAAATCACTTTTTGCCTCAGAAGGTTTTAAAATGACAACAAAAAACC
Organism: Plectropomus leopardus; assembly: GCF_026936395.1. Lineage (NCBI taxonomy): Eukaryota > Metazoa > Chordata > Actinopteri > Perciformes > Serranidae > Plectropomus > Plectropomus leopardus. The sequence continues at coordinate 1,855,624 of NC_142190.1, read as the reverse complement.
TTTATTAGGGATCCCTCTTCCAGGACGGACGGATCAACATCAGAGAGATTACAGTTCAATATTACAGTTACACCGGAAATGTTTCCCATCATGCCCTGGGTCATGCGGTAGATGGAGATATGTAACCGAACTGTCCAGGCGCGTTCTCATCCGACGCCAGCGATGCCAGGTTGGGGTGGCGGGATCGACGATCCCAAAAAACCCGGACTTTCAAGTCGAAGGCCATTTTTTTCCACATCGTATCACGTGCCTCCTTCTGCTAAACATCTGCACCAGCATGTGTGTTTGTTGACGTCCCGGCGTTTGTTGGCTAAAAATAACCACGTGCATGTGCTTGTGTTGTCGTCACGGTAACAGCATCCCGGCACGTCAGCAGCAGACGCAGGAGGACACTTAGAGCGTAACATGCAGACGCTGCAGTCTGGAAAGTGGCATCGTGTTAGAGTTTGGGACGAGCAGCAGTCGGACATGACTCTGATGTATCGATCACTGATCGCCGCCTCACTCATCTCAAAGCAGCCTATTGACTTTTGGTCTCCGGGGTGACAGCCGGGGTTTGTTTGCAGAGGGCGTTGGTTTGTGACCAGACGGTGCTTTGCATAAATGTCTAACACACACACAAAAAAGGTCCCACGTGAAAGCTCGGAAAATAATTAATAAATAAACAGAGAGAAAATGTCTTCAGTCAGAAAGAGAAAAATAACTTAACAGCAGCAGCTGAAGTCTTTCTCCTCCCGTCACTTTAAGTTGACAACAAAAAAGACAATCTGTTGTGTTTCATCATGTTTTTTTTTGTTAAATTCTAATTTGTCTCCACAAAACGAAGCCTAATCTCAGCGCCACAGTGCGGAGGGAAGAGCAGCACATCAGTGAGCCTCCTCCTCTTCCTCCTCCTCCTCCTCCTCCTCCTCCTCCTCCTCGCTGCTCTCCTTCTGTCGCTGCAGATACAGATCTCACTTAGACTGCTGTTTTGGAACATCCCTCCATTATTTCACGCTCATGGCTTTCTTTATTCCATTAACGTGCTCCATTTTTTCCTCTTGAATGTAAGCTCTGACTTACATAATTGATTTGCCTAACTGATAGAAGTTGTGGCTTTTAGCTGATTGTGCAGGCGGTTCTTCCTCTCCGGCTCTTCTGCTGCTGGAAGGTGCTTTTCATGCCGCAGCACACGCCGTCCTGCAGGCGCTCTGCCGGGGGGGTAATCGCTTTCACACCCTACATAAAACAGCTCTGCATGGACGTCTGTGTGTGTACATACAGTATCCTCCCAGTGCACACCAGCTGCTGCGCGTATCTGCCGACAGCACGACACAAAGAGACGCTGCAGACGTCATAAAGTGTCTCGTCAATCCTAAAGATTATCAACAATGATGTAAGAAGCACTCAGATCCTTTCCTGAGGAAGAAATATCAGTAAACTATGTATAAATACTACATTACAAGTAAAAATTCTCCAGTGTATCCAGCAAAATGTACTAAAAGTTACAGAAAATTGCCCTGAATTGGTGCAAAAATGTATGTCCTGTTGCTCATCGTTAACGGGATATTAATTTATACCTTCTTCATAAATTCATTTGCAACCGAATTATCTGGATACAACTTAGTGTTTTTCGTTTGCGTATTTTGATTTGATATTTTGAAATTTATCTTGAAAATGTAAAACAGAAAATGGAGAAATGATTATAAAAACAAGACAAATAAAAAATAAAGACAAAATAATAAATGAATAAATAAATATTTACAGACAATGAAAAACATATTGGAAAAGGCGTGATCAAGTACAAACTGATTTAATTCTTTCTCCATAAGTCACTGAATTTTAATTCTTTGTCTTCCTTATTAATTAAAAGCTGAATTCTAATTAATCAAGCAATAACACACGAGAGGGAGTGCTGTTGTGCTGTATATCATCACGGCTGTGATTCAGTATTTGACTGTATTTATCCGTATTTGACGACCGCGAAAAAGTGTGAACTTGACTTTCAGATTCCTGAGAAACCGTCTTTGGACTTTGCTGTCAACAGCTCGCGGTGCATCTCTGCTAAACCACAGCGGCGATTTACTTCCCACCTGAGCTGCTTTCCCTCTCTGAGCCGACATTAAAAATGTTTGCTGAAAACCTGTGATGACACTTTCTGATAGATTTTTGCTGCTTTAAAAAATTCAGAGAAAGGCGTCTTTACTCTGAGATTCAATGTGCCAGATTCCCCAAAGCTACAAATATTTTGACTCAGGGAAAATGCATGTGTTCAAGGACTGTTGGAAATTTGAAAATCCAATAAGAATTTTGATACATAAAGTTTTTACTGTTTCTAGCTGTGATGAATGTGTAATTGTGTAAATTTGCAGGCCTGTGGGAAGGGAGGCACGTTTTCTTTAAAAATCACCAACATTTTTAATTTTAAAAAAATTGCGAAAAAAGTAAAAAAAAAAAAAAACAAGCCAAAAAAAGTTTTTAAAAATAAAAACATCACCAAAAGATTTAAAAGAAAAAGAAATCATCCAAAACTTTAAGAGAAAAATGACCCAAAATGTTACAAGAAAAAAAAACTGATGAAAAAATATTTTTAAATGAAATCACTAATGTCGTAGTAGTTTGTGGTGTAACTTTGTAATGACACCACAGAAGAAGACCACGTGCCTGCACGTAAAGGCGTTCTTCTACAGAGCAATGAGTATAAACGAAGAAGACGACGATGGCAAACGCACAATGGCGAATGCACGATGGCGAACGCACGATGGCGAACGCACGATGGCGAGTGCACGATGGCGAGTGCACGATGGCGAATGCACGATGGCGATGGCTGTTTGTCTGAAACATAATGCGCACGTGCAAAGTGCGGTTATGACGTCACGGTTCTCACAGGATCCGGATGGTGACAGAGGGGTGTTTTTTTTCAAAGGTTTGTGTTTTCAGGCCTCCGAAACTGTACAAACTGTAACAAAAATTTAACATTTCATGCTTGAACTGTAAATCGACACTAAATGTTCTTCAGTTTGATTCCCAGACTTTCCAGATGAACTATTTTTCCAGATCTGGTCCTTAAAAGTTTAATGATCGCGGTTGTAAAGTATTCTGTTTCTACTCATTATTAACTACTAACAACCACTAATATATTCAAGGTAAATATGGTGCATAAAAACAGAAAAATACAGTTTCTTGATCAAAAGGAGGATCCGCCAAAATCCTCACGAGATTACACAACACTGACGTGCACTCGTGTCCCTGTGAGGAATGCTGGCGGCATGCGGGCTCGCCGTGCGGCGTGTCGACATCGGCGTGCGGCGTGTCGACATGGCGGCGGTGCATGCCCTCGCCTGTGGTGTTGGGTGCTTTTCGGGGTGGAGTGTGCTGTGCTGACAGGCCTGAAGTGATGCTTTTTTTCTGTCTCACACAGGTGGGTGTTCATCTACGAGAAAGGCTACCAGTCCACAGACACGGCGGTCAGCTCCGTCTTCACCAAAATGAAAGGCGTGGGCTACACCAGCGTGAAAGGGAGCGAGAGGGTTTGGGACGTGGCCGACTACGTCTTCCCCCCGCAGGTTGGTGACCACATCTGGGGGGCGACTTCTCATTGGTCATGAACTTGTTTTTTGCACCTGGTGCGAGTCCCTGAGCGAGGTTCGGGTCATAGCGGGACTTAGATGTCATGAAGTCCGACTCAGAGTGAGTCAACATCAGGCTGAGTCAGAACGTCACAACGCTCCGCAGAAAAGCCGGTCAGCGGTCACAGCGTGACAACGTTTAGTCACGCTCTCAAACATCCTGGATTTTCGGTGCCAGATCAAATCAACGGCGACACTCAGATTGAAAGTCACTGCCGGCTCCGAAACTTGGATGATAATCTGGCTTTGTCAACACGGTGGTGTGCTTTCCAAAAATTAATCGCGTGCATGCTGTAAAGACCTGAGCAAACAGACAAACCGAGACTCTGCTCAAATACCAATCTGTGTTTGTCCTAAATGTCTCTGCGTCCTGTTTTCTGTGGGAAAAAGACACGAGGACACAATGAGGACTGACGTGTTTGCTTTGAGGTCTGGGTGTGGACCTCTTTTTTAATTGAAGGCGGTTTTGGCACGATGAACCCAACCAACGAGATGAAAAGGTCACGTAGATGCAACGTCTTTGATCAGATATCAGCCGAGAGTTTGTCTTTCTTCTGAAATCCGCCTCTTTAAAAACTCCGCAGGATCACATTTTTCAATCAAGGCCATGTGCTTGTTTTTTGGGGCCAATTCTATAACTTGTTTTGTCCTTTTGCAGCATTTTTGTAGTTGTGCCAATTTTAAGACATAATTCCAAAACACATGCTCTTATTCTAAGACATCGGCACAAGAATTTGCTAATTTTTTCTTCATACTGAAAAAGAAAACCAATAATAATAATAGATCTTGTATATAGATGGATGTGCTTTGTTTTTTCGTTCTGTGGTTCTTTGAGACAAAACATTTTTACCTGTTGCAAAAAAATTGTGATTTTTCCTGTTTTGTTGGCAGATAATTTTGCAAATTTGAAGTAATATTTTCCCAATTTTATTGCTTTTTTTTCTTATTTTAGAGTTACGTTTTCTTATTAACTGACTTCATCACTTTGGATGTTTTCATGGGGAACGATTTACTTTGGGAGAAATTTAGGGGCCGTTTACACAGCAACGTTTTTGGATGAAACGCTTTTTTGTTGCAGTCTGACCTTTTATTTCCATCACAACGACATTTTGGGGGCCTGAAAACACAAACTTTTGAAACAGTCTCGTTTTTTTTTAAATCACCCAAACGTGTGCTTCACGGTGGCGGCATCCAGAACGTCAACAGATTTGATTTGATTTGGTTTCTTTCAAAAAAAAAAAAAACAATGAAAGAAGGCAATGAGCAACTTAAAAAGAAATTGCCTAAAAATTGGCAACCCCCCCAACCTAGAATATTTCAAGAAAATTCCTTGACAATTTTTTTCCAAAAAAATTAAAAAATTAAAAACAGGAAATTACCTATTCATTCATTCATATTTTGTTCATTTGCCCATTTCAGCGTATAATTGTATATGTAATTGTTTTAAGGCTAGACTTAATCTAACTGTCATGAATTTTAGATAATATTAAGTATGTAATATTTTATTTTATTAATAACTATAATTTTCCTGATTTTTTTTCCTAATGTTATAATAATTCTCTCTTTTTATTTTATTTTTTGTAAGCTTTTCTTGAGTATTTCTGGCCTGTTTTTCCATGTCAAACCCTTTTGCTCAGGTCTCAAAGGTTTAAATGCTTGTTAAAAGTGTCTGAATGCAGCACAAGAAAAAAAATGATGTTGATCCAGGATACACGGGGTTAAAGAGCATCTAACTTTTTGGGATGTTAAGTTTTGGTTGGAGAGTGTTTGTGATCTGAGCGGGGTCGCCAGCTGGACACAGCTGATGAATGTTTGACAGACTGCCGCCAGTAAACTTCAGCGTGTTACATAACGACGACTGCTTCCTTTAATTTGTTATTTTATGATACAACAAATGATTTGTTTTTTTAATGTGACATTTTGCTTCTTTCAGGGAGACTCGTCTTTTGTGGTGATGACAAACTACATCATAACTGAGGGTCAGAAGATGGGAAAGTGTCCAGAGGTTCGTGGAAAAAGCTTTTTTCTTCGCTGTCTCTTTGGTCCTCTGACTGCTGCATCGCCATAAATAGTCAAACGAAACACAAATTGGTCTCATTCCTCGACTGTTTCTGTAATTGGGTAATTGTGTAGCGCTCAAAGAGCAGTAAAAAAATGTTTATCAACATTTGTATGTGGGGCCCATGAGGGCCGTAAACGGCTGTAAAATGGGCCCTTCAGGGGACTGTCCTCAGGTTTCATATTGGCCCCGTGCCAGTTGCTCACATGGCTGCGTTTACCTGTGGGGCCAAGATAAGGTGCCCACACTGGGCCCCAACTGGTAGCCCCATAATAACCCATGTGGAGTCCACTTTGAGCTATGGGAACGGGGCCATTATGCCGAGGACAGTCCCATATAGGGCCCATTTTCAGCCCGTTTACTGGCCTCAGGGGCCCTACAAACACACTCTGCATGCTGTTTAGATGTCTCATTCCCGAGTTGTGTCCTCGCTCTGACCACAGTCTCTTGTTTTCGGCAGCTCCCCGGCAAACACAACTGCAGCTCAAACGCTGACTGTGAAGGAGGGAGTTTCAAACGTACGGGACATGGTAAATCCTGACGGCCCGACAGTGTGAGACCTGCACAGTCCTCACTGAGTAACCGTCTGCTGTCCGTCTGCCGCCAAACTAACACGCCCACGCCATCAAATCTCTGGCTTTCTGTCAATTTATCTTGTTGCACCAGAACCTCTTAACCCTTTGAAACCGGAGCAAATTAACTTGCTTTCTTTCAAAATCATCGGAGGGCGACTCAGTAAGAAAAAAACGTTAAGAAATGAATCAGACAAAAACATGAAAATTACAGGAAAAAAGGGAAAAAGAAAAATGTAAAATAAAAACCAAATATGCAAACAAAATAACAGGAAAATAACCTCTAAAAATTACCTTTTTTTCAGTAAAAATATTTTTAATATACTGTTAAGAGCATTGTAAATACAGTTTTCTGGACATTTTTCTCTCATTTTTTCTTTAATTTCATGTCACTTTCTACTTTTTTGCAGTTTGTGGGATAATTCTTGCCAAGTTGCTCATTTTGTCTTTTTTTGTGTTTTTGAAAGAAATCAAACCAATTTTCTCAAGTTTCAGAGGGTAAAATACTTGTGAAAGGCGTCTAAATGCAGCACAAGAAAACTGATGACGGTTTAAGTGTTAAAGGGTTAATCTAACTTCTTAAAGGGACAGTTCGAAAATACAAAATACATATACAAAAATCAAAAATACATATTTTTCCTCTTTTTTGTGGTGCTATCTATCAGAGTGCTGGAGATATCTGCCTTCTCTCTCTAATATCATGCAAATTCAGCTCCTCCAGGATTATGTGATTTCACAACAGTAAAAAAAAAAATACGAGAAACGTCCTAAAATACGAGAAACGTCCTAAAATACGAGAAACGTCCTAAAATCCGTGAAACATACGGAGCTGCTGTGACTGGCCCCCGGCCTCCTGTCATGTTTCAAAAGTGGCCCCCATCAAAGCAGATTGAATTGATAAAGAGGGAAAAAAAAGTGCTTTTAACTTTGAAGCGTCCCTTTGGCGCCGGCAGGCGGACCATGATGCACTGGGGGACCGTGTGAGGTTATGGAGCGGCGTGTTTGCAGAGCGGGTTGTGGTTCTCGCTATAGGACGACTCACACAGCGGAAACTAAACAGCTGACTCTGCGGAGGTAAACATTCAAACTGAACTCATGCATCGCCTTCGTCCAAGAAAGGACTCGAATCAACAACCTCGGCCTTAGCAACCAAACACAGAGTGTGTGTGTGTGTGTGTGTGTGTGTGTGTGTGTGTGTGTGTGTGTGTGTGTGTGTGTGCTCGGATCACTGGAGCGTGCGAGTCAAACCCAGCCTTAAGCAAGTAGACACATGTATGTATAACGTCACATAACCGCCGAGCATCTGAGCAAACCATGAGCACACAGAGATATTAAAAACAAATACAGTATCGCGAGTTCAAAGAGCAGTTACATAAACTTTACTGCTCTCCGTCTGTCCAGGAGCCTTTCGAGCCCTCCGCCCCCCCACGTCCGTCCCCCCGCGTCCGCCTCAGTCAGACCCGCTTTAGATCTGTCCGTTTCAGACCAGTCAAATTCAGCTTGAGGTGCTGAGATCTCTGTCCAGGCGGCGCGCTGTCTCAATGCTTGTAGACAAGTAAACACGGGGGGGCGTCCCGCAGGCCTGGATCTGGACTGCTCTGAATGAGAGGGGGGGGGGCGGCAGTAAGAGATGTTGGTGGGTAATATGAGTTATTCTTTGAGCACATGTGCTGCCCCAAAACCGTTTTCTAATTCACAGTAAAAATAAAGTGATGCACACTGGGAATCATTTTTGTACTTTTAGTTTAAATAAGTGCACGAAACAGCATCAAAACGGAGCTTTTTTCTTAAATAAAGTGAAGTGGAGGATCCCTCAGCCCCTCGGACAGAGGTCCTAGTTAAGATCCTAATGTCCAAAGATCCTGAAAGCATACCAAAATCCAAGAAACTTATTAAAATGCAAGAAATGTCCTAAATTTCTACAAAGGTCCTAGAATCGTAGAAATGTTCTAAAATCCCCAAAAGACCACGAAATCCCAAGAATGTTTTAAAATCCTGGAAATGTCCTAAAATCCCCAAAGTCAGCGAAACATCTTACAATCCTGGAAATGTCTTTGAATCCTACAAATTTCCTAAAATCCTCAAAGACTTCTTAAATCCTACAAATGTTCTTAAATCTAAGAAATGTCCTGACATCCTAAAAAACACCCAAAAACATCCTACAGTCCAGGAAACTTCCTAAAATTCTTTAAAAGTCACACAATTCTACAAATTTCTGAAAATCTTAAAATACTTAAATACGAGAAATGTCCTTAAATTTAAGAAATGTCCAAAAATCCTTAAAAAACATCCTTAAGTCTGAGAAACATCCTAAAATCCTAAAAATTTCCTAAAATCCTAAAAGACTTCTTAAATACTAGAAATGTCCTCAAATCTAAGAAATATCTTTAAATCAGATAAATGTCCAAAACTCATAGAAATGTCCTAAAATCAGAGAAATGTCCTAAAATCAGAGAAATGTCCTAAAATCAGAGAAATGTCCTAAAATCAGAGAAATGTCCTAAAATCAGAGAAATGTCCTAAAATCAGAGAAATGTCCTGAAATCAGAGAAATGTCCTAAAATCAGAGAAATGTCCTAAAATCAGAGAAATGTCCTGAAATCAGAGAAATGTCCTAAAATCAGGGAAATGTCCTGCCTGAATCTGCTGCTGGAGAGAACTGTCTGTGAACTCGGAGATTTCAGAGGCTGATGCAGAGTTAATCACACGGAGGGAAACTCTGAGAGATAAAGGAAACAGCTGCTTCAGCGCTCGCCGCTCTCTCGTCCCGCTCGCTGCTGTCGACGCTAATTCAAGATAAGACGATAAAAAGAGGATGTTTGCTTTAATGTTGAAGACGTTTTTCTTTTCCTCCTCTGCTGCTCAAAAACAGACGCTCCAGTTTCAAGTTTTGTGTCTAATGATGAACTCGGGTACGTTTCTGTTTCTGTTTCTAAGGACAAATGACGGGTGTCTGCGTGAAGGACACCAAGACCTGCGAGGTGTTGACCTGGTGCCCCGTCGAGGACGATCACGGCATCCCAGAGTACGAGAAAACGCCAAATTATTACATCGAAAGCTGAAACCGACTCGACAGAAAGAAGTGTTGGCATTGTACATTTCTGCAAACCACGGATACATTTGTACGTTTCATACGTGTCATATTAGCATGAGAAAATAATAAATCAATACCTGGATGAAAATGCCAAAAAAAATAAAGCAAACAAACAGGAAAAATAGAAAAATAATTAAAAAAAAACAAAACACTGGCACTGCATGCTGCCAGCCGCGGCTCCGTAGAGGATGGGTTAAATGCAGAAGACACATTTTATTTACAGCATATTTTCTTCTTTAAACGATGAAACACGTTATGAGTTTTGTTTTGTTGCGACCCGTCACAGTTTTTCCAGCAGCTTCTCAGCAACAAAAGCAGCTGTCTCATAGAGAGATAATGTGCTGCATTTCCTGCGGGACGGTGTCATGAAAAGCAGCTTTTACAGAAGACATCGCTCCGTTTTCTGATGGGACATTGCCACAAAGTGCTGTTTTGGTTTTTTTAACAGAGATATCGTTAATTTTGCTGCTGTAAAAGTACGTCGCTGCATCTAAAACATGGCATCACACATGACACTGCCACACTGCCACTGCATTCCCGGCTGGACTATAGTGGCAAAAAAAAAAAAAAAGCAAGTGGTTTTTGCAGAGACATCATTGTGTTTCGTGCGGGGGGAAAAAGCGGTTGTTTTCAACAAGACATGGCTAATACAAAGAGAGCACAAAACGGTGTTGATATATACATACTTTTATAGAAAGCGCTGCATTCCCTGCACAAAAACAATTGTATTTTTGCAGAGACATCACTGTTTCCTGCCAAGATAGACAGACATTGCTGCCATGAAAACCAGGTATTTTGAGCCCAAACACGATCTCTTCCTAACCGTAACCTCGCACACGTTAACCACAGCTTTATTAAACTGTAAATGCACAAATCCGTGGTTTGAAATGTACAGTGACGACATTTTTTATGAAGACTAGGTTGTTTGCTACACGTGACGTTAAAATTTATTCTGATTCTGTGGCGTTTACTTGATAACATTATCGTCGAAAAATGAGAAATATTTATTTGTGATGATTTTTGTGCCCAAACGAACTGGATTTGACTTTCTGCTCTCCTGCTGTCTCCAGCCCTCCTTTGCTGATGTCTGCAGAGAACTACACGCTGTTCATCAAAAATTCTGTAACTTTCCCTTTATTTGGCGTCTCAAGGTGATGCACCTCATTCACATCAACTCACTTCAGCCGCCGACGCTTCACAAAACGCTTCCAAATGTAGATGCATAAAAACAAGACAGAGAATTAAAATAAAAAACACATTTAGGGCTTTAAAAAAGCAGGTGAGATCTAATGAAATTTGGACTGGATTGCATCATGGGAATTGTAGGATCAGGTGTTTTGGGGGCTTGACTCAGACAAGGAGCTAAAAATCAGGATATTTTGGCTTTTACACAACAGATTTTGACTTTTGTGTTTATAGTCTGTGTCTCACACGTCTCCAAACTTTATCAAAGTGTGACACTAGATCACCAGAATAGAAATTTAAGATGAAATATTTTGCAACGTCAGAACTTTAGATTCATGTTGTTGGTAAAAGCAAGCAGGTAAAATGTTGTACGTGTCTTTAAAGACTTAAACACAATAAATGAAGAGGTCAAGGACACAGGACTTTTAGCAGGAGGCTGCTGTTTGTGTCAACCTGAGTAAATCTAAAAGTTATCTCTATAAATGTGTTTTTCTGATGACTGACTGCTTTCAGGAGTAACCTGGTGGAGGGTATCGATGCCGGATACATCGGCAAATGTCTCCACGACCCAAAGACTGCTCCGCTGTGTCCCATATTCAGACTGGGAGACATCGTCAAACTGTCCGGCTTCAACTTTGAGACAATAGCCAAAGTGGTGAGTCAGCATTGTTTCTGTTTTTTACCCACAAACACGGGATTTTCTGCTGGAACAGTGGCATAAAAAATCTTTTCCTGCTGACAAGCGCATATATGACTTTTTTTTCTTCACTGCATTTCCAGATTGAATCCTGAACAAACATGGTTTGTTTTTTAACACGACGTGCTGTGTTTTCTGCTAGGCTAGTGGCATAATTTGATCTATTTATTTTTATTTTATTTTACTTCATTAAATTTTATTTTTTTAATTTCATTTTATTATTTTTTTGCAAGACATCGCTGCACTTCCTGCTAGAACAAATGTGTGCAACAGTGCAACAGTGCAGGATGATATCAGCTTCCTCTCATGTCTCTCCGCTGTTTCACACCATAACTGAGTGAAAAAACTTTCAATTTATCTGCCAGCGTGCAAATGTATATCTATTGTTTGCAAAAATGTACAGCGTCAACATTTTTTCTGTGTTGCATATGACGATGAAATTAATGCTGATTCTGTACCGTGAACTCGATGAGAAATGATTTTAATTATTTCTGATGATTTATGCGCCTCAACAAACTGGATTTGATTCTCTTCTCTCTTCTTTTTATTCCCGTCTAGCTTTTCACCTGCATCCTCTAATAACAGAGACTCATGTGGTTTATTCTGTGCTTTTATGTGTTTTTTTTAATGTGTATTTTGTGTGTGTGTGTGCTGGCAGGGAGGGGCCATCGGTATTGTGGTCGACTGGACGTGTAACTTTGATGTGGACGTGAAACACTGCAAACCAAAGTACTTCTTCCACGGTCTGTACGGGAACCCCGCAGAGACGGACAAAGCCCGAGCTTCAGTGGGCTACAACTTCAGGTGTGGGATTATTTTTCGGGGCTCAGGTGTTCTGCACAAATGCTTCTTATATAACGCAGTTATTCTGGGAAACGCACCTCGGGCCTGTTTGCTCTCTCACTGAACGCTGAGAGGAGTTTGACTCATGTTGGTGTGAATGAAGCAGCAGCAGCTGGTTTCTTCACATTAACATAAAGTCTGAAAACAGCTGGTCTGTTTTTATCAGTTAACGCCCCGTAAAAGCATCGAGTGGTAAGTTTTACACTTCAGTTTTATACGGTTTAAATAAACTAGATCTAAAGTAAATTTCCTAAAAGCTCAGAAACATCCTACAATCCTACAAATGTCATATAATTTTGCAAATGTCCTAAAATCCTGAAAATGTCTCACAATTTTACAAATGTCCTAAAATCCTCCAATTGTCCTAAAATCTTAGAAACGTGTGGGCTGCTGTGACTGGCCCCTGGCCTCCTGTCATTTTGCAAAAGCGGCCCCCAACCAAACCCAATCATTTTGTCCGCGCTCTTCTTCTATTTCTTTCTTTTGAACGTAAATATTGTGATTCCTGTCTTGTCTGTTTGCAGGTATGCGAAGCATTATCTGGAGGACAAAATTCAGAAAAGAACTCTTCTCAAAGTGTTTGGGATCAGGTTCGATATCATCGTGCAGTCCCTGGTGAGTAATATATTTTAAAATATATTTTAATATTTTTATTCACTTGAATGACTCGAGAAATAATCAAAGGGACGCATGAATCACCGGCGCTCGGTCCTTTACAGGCGAGAAAGTTTGATATCATCCCGACGCTGACGGCGATCGGCTCTGGCGTGGGCATCTTTGGAGTGGTACGTTGAACCCGGACGACGTGCACTGTAAATATTTATTCTCTGTGCTGTATAAACACTAACATGACTAATATGATTTTTCAGGCCACTGTAGTGTGTGACTTGGTGCTGCTCTATTTGCTGCCAAAAAGAGAATTTTACAAGAACATGAAATTCAAATACACAGACACACACACACAGGTAAGCTCTGTGACGCATGTGATGAATAATGTGAATTTTGTTGTGATGTTAAAACACAAGATGGCAGCAGAGAGGCAGACAAACAGACAAAGAACAGCCATCAGCAGTGAAGTTCTCTGTCTAAACAGCTTTTGGATGCATTTCAGTTCTTGTGCAGGAATGTTTCATACATCAGATTTAGAAATCCCACCAGCACACAGGAGCAACAACCTGCAGTAACATGAAGATTAAAGGGACACTTCACCTCCAAAATGATCCTCAGAGTATCAGTTACTCACCCAGTGATTCGCTGAATTTGTGAAGAACATTTTGTTTTTCTCGCACGCCTCCTCTGGAAACTACAAATTCAAAAACAGATAAAAAATCTCAATGAACTGAAGTCATAGGGGTCCACATATAACAACAGCAAAACTTTATCAAAATATCTGTTTACAAACTCTCACACAACTCAGTAGGAATTGTTTTTGTACTTTTAGTATTCATAAAGGTGCCAGAGTGAAAAAAACAGCATCAAAACACAGATTTTTATTTTAAAAAAGCACCACTGGAGGATCCCCTGCAGCAAAGCCCCTAATGTCCTAAAAAGAAATCTCCAAGAATCCTAGAAAAGTCCTCAAATTATCCAATCAAAATTTCTGTTTTTACAGTTTCTAGTTATGATAAATGTGGATTTTGGGTGATTTTTTTGTTTTTAAAGAAAACCTTGTTTTCCATAAAAATCAACAAAAATATTTAAAGAAAGAAAAATCCCCTATATTTTTTCCTTCAAATTTTGACATAAATTGTTAAAGAAACATTTCTTTTAAAGAAATTTTTTTTTTAATTTTTGGAAATAGAACAAAACAGATTGGGATTTTTTTTCTTTCTTCTTTGACAATTTCTCAAGACATTTTTTATTTCTATTTTTCTATTTTTGTTGATTTTTATCTAAACATTTTGGGCTCTTTTTTGCTGTTTGTTGCGATTTTTGAAGAAAACAGTTTGGTTTTGTATCTAAAGTCAATTTTCTCCTGATTTGTCCGTCTGGAAAATGCCATTTCAGTGTCAGACTGTTGAGACTTTCCTGGATTTTTCGTGTGAACGCTGTGATTCACAAACGATGATTTTGTGGGTGAAGTCTTCCTTTAACACTGTTTATACCCGTAACACTCACAGGCAGTGCAGCTTCTGTGCCTGGTGCAGTTGAGCTGTTTATCTGATGGAAGATGAAATCTTCCCTCCCCAGACAGTTTCCCTCTGTTAACTAAAACAGGCAGAACATTTTGTATTTACAGCATGACAGCGACTCGCTTGGTTTAGAAACAAGCGACTATTACAACCTCGAAGCAAATGCAAGACAAGCCCCATCAGGCACGGGCCAGTCCAACGTGAGTGCACGTAGACGTGTGGACAGTAGAGCAGTTGTTTCATGTTTTATCACGTGATGATGAGGAGAATCCTTTCTGTCGTTACCTGAGAGTCTAAATGGCTCCTTTCCTGTGGATTTTACCCTGCAGGACCCCGATTCAGAGGCATGTAGCACAGAGACCGAGGTATCGAAAGTAAGGGATTCTTATATTTTTCACATCAAGACGGAGGGAAAGTCCCCCGCCTTTCCCGTGTCCACCATCGGACCTTATTGTGGGATAAATAAGTGCACGAGTCAACGGCGAGTGTTTTGTGATCCTGTTTGAATCGTGCCATGAAAAAACACGGTGTTTGTCAATTTAAAAGCTGATTTTGAGGTTAAGAAAGTAAGAGTTTCTTATGGGGTGCTGTATAGGCTGTAATTCACATTTGCCTCACACACACACACACACACACACACACACACACACACACACACAAAAAAAAGCTCTCATACACACCAAAAAAGTTCTCATACACACCAAAAGAGCTTTCATACACACAAAAAAAGCTCTCACACACACACAAAACACTCCTGTGCGTGTATAAGAGTTTTGTTTTAAAGTGTGTGAGAGCTTTTTTATGTGTGTATGAGAGTTTTTTTTAAAGTGTGTGAGAGCTTTTTTGTGTGTGTATGAGAGTTTTTTTTAAAGTGTGTGAGAGCTTTTTTGTGTGTGTATGAGAGTTTTTTGTGTGAGAGGCAGCCTGAATGCACTCTGAGTGAGTTGTGGCCTTTACAGTTTGTCACAGCGCAGCTTCATGAGAAAGGTCGATGCCAGAATGGACGGTCGGGAGCAAAGACCGTGTATAAAGACAGACGCCGCGTCTCTACTTCGCCGTACAAAATTGAAGCCAAAATTTCCCGGGTTCAGCCGCTGACATCTTACTGGTGATGTCATACGGGGCCAGAGTCTGCGCTGTAGCGATCTCCGCGGTGTTTGAGTTCCCACCCAAACATCCGTCCGACCAATCGCATTCAGTGCCACAGATGGTGAGAATAAAGAAAACACTTGAACGAACAAACATCAGGGTGGTGAGGACTACCTCAAATGACCATCTTTGGGAAAAATGAGCCGCTCACTGGTGCATGAAGCAAAAAAAAAAAACTTTTTCGCTGGTATAAAATACCCAGATCTACAGGCCCATGAGGCATCTGCACCAGAGACCTACGGCGGCCGAATACGCCCGAGTGCGTAACTTCTTCCTGTGGAGCGACTGATATCTGGTTCAGCGTTTTGTTGGCTTGAACGGCGGTCTAAAAAAATGTAATCTTGCGGCTCTTTTAGACTCTCAAAATGTACGAAATACACATTTTTTGCATCCATCGCGTTGCGTCCAATGTGTCCATATCGCCACCTGGCATGAATTCACATCCGTGTTTTTGCATCAACTTTGAATATAAACACGCCGCTCAAAGCACTTACGCCGCGTCCAGTGTGACTGCACGGTAATGCCTCTGACCACGACCATCACCAGTGCGAAGGCGTAAAAAAGATTTGACTCCTGCCGTTGACTCGTGTACAGATTGTTTTTGAAATAAGGTCCCGTGGTGGTCCAGTGGAAGGCGAAGGACTCATCTCTCTAGGCGGGTTTCCATTACAGATTTGGGAGCTGATAGTCCACGATATTCCAGAGGAATTATGGATTCAAAACTTCCAGATGAACTGCTCAACTTTAAGGAATTATTGCTGCGATAACATCTCTTATAGTGAGCTAGAAACGCCAAAAAAGTGTTTGCATTGCAGTTTTGTGAAATATGGCTTTTTTATATCGCCTGAAATACCACCGCATACGAGCCCAAAAACGTTTTTGCAATAAATTTAGTTTTGTTTCCAAGTTCTTATTCGTAATTTCAATTTGCAATTTGAGAGTTAATGGAAACTCGCCTCATTTTAAGAGTTTTTTACTGTTTTTTGGGTTTTTTTATGACGGCTGATGTTTTACTTCTCTTCTGTTCCTGTGCAGAAGTGACGGGAGAGCAAACGTTTACGGAGCTTTGAGGGAGTGATAAACTGGGATCCTGCAGCGCACACACACACACACACACACACACACACACACACACACTAAATGGACTTGGGACTGGAGAGGACACAGGAGACATTGCTCCACATGTCCTCGCCCCCGCCCCCCCTCCTGCTGTTGTATGTAGAGCTTTAGCGTCGATCAGCTGTGTATGTACTTTTTTGGGTGTTGCTCAGTTTGCTTTTGTCCACACTCTGGGTGTAACCTCCACCTCGTCCACATCCGTGCAGGTCAAAGAACACTTTAGTGTGTACACAAACCCTCCACAAGTCACACGCTACCCTCTGTTGCTGTCTTTGTCAAAGCAAGAAACGCACGCGTGACGTGCAGACGTGCCACCGTTGGAGTGACTCACCCCGTGTGCACTGAGATTGAATAAAAGATGTATAGGAATGTCGTTTTTTTCTTTTGTCAAACACAGAGGACAAGCTGCACATCAGAGGAATTCTTTTTTTATTGTCTTTGATTATATCCGGGTGTACAAAACGCATGCAAAAAATAGCGTCTTTATATATTTTGGTACATATTTACAACTGCATTCCATAGGGACGCGCCATGCTTCTGTTTTTTGTGCGAGTGAGGACATTCAGAGAAATGCACGAGACGACACGAGACGCAGAGACGGCAGGCACCTTCGAGACACACACATCAGGACCAAAGACACGGCAGCGAGCCGGCGTTATGTACAAACTCAATCTCCCACAATCCTCCTCGGGACAAAATTATGACCTGAAATTTTTCCATCAATCACTTTCTGTAACAACAACATTTAAAGTTTGCAAACTCTGCTGTGGCTGCAAAATCTAACATCTGTGTTTGAGATGTGACTCAGATCTGCATCAAAATAGTGAGAAGCAGTTGTGTTAATACATTTCAGTTTCTTTTAACCCTTGAAACCTGGGCAACTGAAGAAGAAATAACCCCAAAATTAGCCATAAATTAGTTTGCTTTCTTTGCTTATTGTGGATAAAAGCCTCAAACTGACATGAAAACCGGACAGAAATATCACCACCAAGACACGGCCCTCAAATTAGCAGGAAAATAGTAAAAAAAAAAAAGAAAAAAGAAAAAATGACCCTGAAAAAATGGGGAATTTTTTCTTTTTTCTCCAGCAATTTTAAAATTTTCCTTTTTTAAAAAACTAATTTTCAGGTCTTTTTTGTCACTTCTTACTAATTTCTTGCAATAAGCAGGACATTTCTTTGAAAGGCATCTCAACACCGCACAAGATAACTGAAGTCAATCCAAGTTTCAAGGGGTTAAAAAACAAAAAAAAAAACCTGTTGAACATTTGTCACTTTTTCTCACAGAAAGCCGCTCTGAGTTCATATAATCAACAGCGTTTCAGCGTTATGCATCAATCCAGCAGGAAAATCACAACATTCACAGTTGTGCTGTTTGGTGAATGTGAAACAGCATCTCGTTACCGCAGCCGCAGAATACGTTACTGCAAACTATTTAGTAAAAAACAAAAAAATTCCCCAAAACGTAGCAATGCTGTGACATGCAGCTCGATATCTAAAGCACAGGAGACTGTGGGAACGCACCATACACAGTAAATATGGACTTTTACAGGTGAAGCACGCAGTTAGATCGTAAACTGTACAACGTGAAAAGGCTGGCAGAGTGTTTGAACTTGTAATATTCAATAACTTTAATATCTGGATGCAGAAAAGTGCAAATATTTAAATATGAGCAGAAGTTTAGTTTTCTTAAAAATAAAAACATACAGATAAAAGCAGGGAAATGCCGAAAAATGCAGCAATGATAAAGACGACAACGATGTTGCACCAAATGTCCGTTCAAACACAAATGTAAAGCTGCAAACGCCCGTTTTAAAACGTTCTCATAAAAGCGTTACGAGTGTTAAACTGTTTTTAGGCAAATAAGAGTTAAAGCAAATATAGTTTCAAACTTTTTGGTTCAAACAGTCCTTCACTGAAGGTTACAACCTTTTTCATTCACGCCGTCCTCAGCAGACAGGAACTAAAACAAAAACATTATTTCAGAAATGGCCCCAAATTTCAAACTGCATAAACAACCCGGTCACCAAAAGAAATGTTGGCTTCGTACATTTCTGCAAACCACCGATATGTTACATTTCTACGATTCATGTCGTGCAGATACGCTGAAACATTTGTTTACCTTTAAGTTTTTAATTGTACGTGGCGACAACGTTGCAGTTCATGTGTGGTTCGGTTGGTTACGGTGAAGAAAACATCACTTTTTGGTTTAAAATACGTCGTTTTCTTTTCACAAACACGACTGAAACACATGACCCAAAAGAAAACCTTACTTTGTCGCCACAAACACGACTGCAAATTTCCTAACGTGCCCATTAAAAATGTGCCCATAATGTCCCGACGTTTGTCAAAAAATTCTTTCAGCTTACAATGTCCGGACATGCTGTAAAAAAATTACTGGTTTTGTCGCCACAAAATGTCCTGACGTGTCACAAAATACTTGGTGTCGTCCCAAATAACATGACAGAGAACATTATTATTGAATGTTATTATCCCGACAAACACGGCTGGAAATGACCCATCGTGTTGTAAAAAATTCCTGGGTTTTTTTTGCCAAAAAAAGCAAAAAATTTCTAGATGTGACAGTAAAAATTTGTTGACTTTGCTGAAAACAACCCAACGTCTTGTTCAAAATACCCGCTGTTGTTCGAACAATCGAGGCTGGAAATGACACGTGTCGTTAAAGAATACCCGCTTTGTCACCACAAACACAGCTGGAAATATCTCGTCATGTAAAAAATACCCGGTATTGTCCTGATAAACAAGAGTGGAAATGTCTCAACATGACGTCAAAAAGGACTGTTTTGTGGCCGCAAACAGCTGGAAATTTCCTGATTTATGGTTAAAAAATACCCGCTGTTGTCCGAAAAAGATGACTGGAAATGTTCCAACACATTAGAAAATAACAGGGAGCAAACAAGGCTGGAAATGAGCCGACGTCGTAAAAACACAGTTATGTCGCCACATAAATGGCTGGAGATATCCAGATGTGTTGTTAAAAATAAAACGATTTTGTCACCACAAACACAGTTGGAACAGTCCCGACATGTCATCAAAAATAAATGCTGTAAATTTCCAGATGTATCAGTAAAAATCAGCTGGTTTTGTTGCCACAAACACAGCTGGAAACGTCCTGACTTATAAAAAACAGGTTTGTCTGCAGTAAAAGTTTTGAAATGTCAGACGAAGGAGTCGGCTGCAGCTGCTGCTCTCTGCTGAAGAGAAACTCTGCTCATAAACGTGTAAATCTGAACTACGTCTCTAAAAAATGTCCATATGAAACACATGAAACATGCACATGTAAGGTGTCAGTGGTTTGCAGAAACGTCCAATGCAAACATTCGCTCTGCAGACCGAACTCGTGCAAAACTTTTCAGACAATAAGACGTTCATTTCTCCGACACGTTACTCACTCTTTGACAGAAAATAAATGTAAAGCTTTACATTTACACACGATAATAAAGCTGACACTCTAATATCAACATTTTTTATGCATAATGTCCTTGTGAACGTGACTCCAAAAACTCGGAGGCTCGAACAGAAGTTTTATAAAAATCTGCTGCAGAGGCTGAAATGTTCTCACTGATCTGAGACAAAACAGCACACAGACTTTTTTTTTTTGGACTGAAATCACAAAAAAATACAACTTTCTTTTCATTCATGAGCCACATTGTGATCTCACAGGGTTAGGCCAGCTAGTTAGGGACTGTATGAAAATTACTGCGGAGGGGAGAGGGGTAAATCTTAAATTTTAGTTTTTAAAATTGCACAACCCTTTTTCTGTCATATTTCTATTTTATTTGGAGCAGACCCTTTACTTTCCAAGCCTTTGTGGCTGCTGTAATCTAATCTAAGAAGAAATTACTGAAAAATAAGCAAGAATTTAGGAAAAAATGTGAGAAATTACCTGAATACTAGTTAAAAAGAAAGTAAAGCAAAAACACACAAGAAAATTCCCTGAAAAATGTGCTTAAATAATTCTGTAACATAATTTAAAATATGTAATTGTATTTATCAAAATATAGTTTTCCCAAGCTTTTTAAACAGATTTTCTAAATCTGATAATTTCTTGCAATTTTTGGAGCATTTCTTAACAGTAAGTCCATGACCCTTTCCTGCAGTGTGACTTCCTAATACTGTGCTCTAATTTAAACTTTACTTAAATCCTAATTATTTTATTAACCATTTGAAACCTGAGCCAATTGGCTTGATTTCTTTAATAAACATGGGAAGGCAGTAATGAGTATTGAAAAAAAACAACAACCAGAAAATCAAAAAAGACATTAGTTATAAAATAGATAAAATAAAATAAAAATAATACAAAAAACAAACAAAAATTACCTGAAAATTAGTAGAAAAAAAGAAAAAGCAAACAAACAAGGAGAAGACTTGGAAAAAACCCTAAAAATATTAATTCCTTTACCACAATTTTTAATATGTACTCATGATAAATTAAAAAATAGCTTTCTAGGTGCTGTAATCTAATTTATATAGTTTAACCCTTTGAAACCTGAGCAAATGAACCTGACCTCTTTGAAAAACACGTGAAGGGTTAAAGACACAAGAAAAATACAAGAAAATTTACAGAAAATATGTAAAAAAAAAAATAGGTTAAAGACCTGGTATTGCACTTAAATTATAATAATTCTGTAGCAATCTTAAATATTTAATTATTAGAAATCTTTTTTCCTAGCTTTTTAAAAACAATTTTATATATCTATTCACTTCTTGCAATTTCTGGAACTTCTCTTAAGAAACTGCAAACAGAAAACACACACAGCCCTCCTCCTTTCTGCCCTCCTTAATAATTTGTGTACAGTCCCTAAACTTGGATAAGTTTGCACGATGTTCAAGCGTTCGTTGATGTTCAGCCTGGACATTATTCACGCCTTTGAATCGGCTCTGCATCCAAGAACGCTGCATAATAACAAAGTCTAATTTGTGAGAAGGAATCATTTCAGTCTGTTCACACTCGTCATCCAACAACACACACACACACACACACACACACACACACACACACACACACACACACACACACACACACACACCCTAATGCTTCTGTCACAATCACTGCACGTCAAACCAAACGGCGTGGCGTGATATGAAGGGAAAGGGACGGCGTCCAAGAGCAGAAATCATCAGACAAACAAGAGTCGGGGAGAGGAAGCGTGAAATGACTTCGATCACAGAAATAATTATACATTACACAGCGGCGAAAGTCATTTTGAAACGTGTTGGAGCGCGGCAAAGTCGCTGTCCTCTCTGCGCCGAGAGAAGTTCAACCAGTCTGATCAGAGGACCCTGAACGCAGCACAGGAAGGACTCCAAAATAAAAGCTGATGGCACAGACACAAAAGGACGTCCAGGGTTCAAACGAAGCCCTGAAGTCCACTGACTGACCATAAAAAGTGTCGTTTACATGCTGAAGCTTGATGATTTTTCTCTTCGTCAGGCCGGTTGTGACTGTGACGGGAGGACAAGCAGGCCCGAATATTCACCCATGCAGACGAGTAAAAATAAAAGTAAAATAAAACATTTTTTTCCACATTACAGCGTCACACCAGCCGACAAAAGTTTCCTCCGTGAATCATTTCAACTGTTAATGATCTGGAAACGTCCCTCTCAGCGGTCCACTGGTGCCAGTCACAACAGTCGCAGTTCAGATAAACTCCGGAGAGTTCACGCCGGAGGAGAAAGACCTGGGAAATTAGGGGTAGAGAGGATTCGCCAACAGGAAGCAAAAAAAGAAGCCTGAAGTCTTAATGTGAAAGGAAAATATTTTTCAACCAGGACCTTAATTTCATGTTTCTGTGTCTAAAATAACAAACATAACCAGCTCTAAAACTGGTCCAGTATTGAGCGAGTGGCTACAATGTAACCTCTCTGGGCACGTTTACATCGTCAGTCCGCCAAAAAGTGTTTGTTTTTGTCACTGACGGGATCAGATCGTTGTTCTAAGCCTCTGACATTATGGGATCCAGACAGAGGCTTTTTTGTTAAAGGCAGAAAAAGCCTCAAAATCACCATCACAAAACCAACCAGACTCCACTGAAATTCAATTTTTATCACGAAACACATTTGATTCAAAGCCGACAAACAAAATAAAAACTCACAAAAGCCGTCTTGGTTTTGTCTTCTTGCTCTTCAAACAGTCAACAGCTCTGGTTTGGTTAAAATAAACTCTGAATTCACCCAGTTAGATTTGAAAATGTGCTGTTTCTATACATGCTGACATTATTTATTTATTACAATGGAGTCTGGTGGGTTTTCTATCAAAATTACAAAAAAAATTTCAAAGGAAAGAAATTTAAAAAAAGGGGGGAAAAAATCAACAAATCAACAAAATGTTTTAGAGAAAACATGCTTTCCAAACCGGTTTCCTTTAGGAAAAAAAAAACAAAACGCTGAGTAGGAAATAAATTTCATTAAATCGATGTATTTTTAAAAATTTTAGATTATTTTTTGTGCTTTTATTTATAGGAAGGCTGAAGTGTGAAAGGGAGGGGGGGGGGTGACATGCAGCAAAGGGCCGAGGCTGGAATCGAACCCGCGGCCTACATTAATGTAATTTAATTTATTCCACACATTTCCACAATTTTTCCAAAACTTAAATTTTTTTCCTGGAAAATGTGATTGTAAAATTCTATTAATCTTCCAGGTTTTCTGCGACCACACGCCTCAATACCAGACCAGTTTCAGAATTCATTGTCCCCCATTAGTCACTTAGACACAAAAGCAAAGAAAATAAAGTCCAGGTTGACAAACAGTCCCCCTTTAACAGGAGCGTCAGAGCAGATTTAAAGTCTCTCCGGCGTAAAGAACGATTCAGCGCGTCGCTGATCGGACGGAGACGTGTGGATGACGAGCACACGGCGGTTCAAGCGGAGCGACGTCAAGAGGAAAAAGTTTAAGACAAAGTCTCTCATTGAGACTCAAGAGGACGGCTCGTCTTCGTGCAGGTCCTCCAGCTCTCCCTCTCTGGGCCCGTCCCCCGTGCTGCTCTTTCTGAAAGACACAGAGACAGGAAGCAGTCAGCAGGAGACGTGCGGAGCGATGCTGAGCCGGAGCTTTATCGCTCCAGAAGCAGCAAAAGCAGAGCAGCTTTTTCCCGTGTTTTTGTTACAGGATGAATGTTAAAGACACGATGAAACACAGCACTGAATGACAGCGGCGGGGGGGAGGGACGCTCTGAGAGGACAGCTGAGGGAGGAGGGGGGAGGCTGCTCCATCACGTCCGGTGATGGGGACAAGCAGGAGCGGAGGATGATGATGGGCGCAGCGGCTGGAGGATGGCGGACAGACAGCGTGCCACACTGGATTACCTGAGTGAGGGGTGAAGTTTTAAAGTGGGCCGGAAAGGCCACGAGTCCCTGCAGCACAGTGGGAGAAAAGACGGAGAGGTCATGATGAGGGCAAAGGTCACCTGAGGGGGTCAAAGACGGGGCCGCTGACGGAGCCTGAAGGTGCGACGTGTAGCTTCAATATTAACGCCAAAATAACAATTTAATCCATCAGCCAGCAGTCTAATAATCAGTGATGACTTTTTCCACTTCATACAAAAATAAATGCAATATTTTGGGACATCAGACAAAGATTAAGACATCAGCCTAAAATCCAACAAAAGTCCTAAAATCCTAGAAATTTCTGAAAAACCTAGAAATGTCCTGAAATCCTAGAAACATCGTAAAATCTTAGAAATGTCAAAAACGCCATAAAATCTGGTGTTTTTGACAAACTAACTAAAAATCCAAGAGAAGTCCTAAAATCCTGGAAACTTGTTAAAATTATAAAATGTGCAAAAGCCTCGATATGTCTTAAAATCCTAAAACTATCCTAAAATCCTCAAAATGTCCTCACATACAGAATGTAAAATCCTAAAAACGTGTATGTGGCTGCTGCGACTGGCTTATTTAAGTATCTCTGCTGTAGAGAGTCGATGAGCACCGAGAGACAAAATTACCCAAAAATGAGCAAGAAATTGGTAAAAAGCACGAGAAGTGTCTCTTCGGGCTCTGGCTGGCTGCACGGCCGTTTATGAGAACATTAATTTATTTCTCATAATTAAAGTGGTGAGAAAGAATCACAACAAGCTGAAGCACTGATGAAGTACAAATTTGGGCTCCGGGCTCCTCGCCGCTGAGAGCTTCGGGTGTTACACTGTCCCTCCAGCAGGTGGCAGTGTGTCCTCAAACTCCCTGCACGTCCTCTGAGGACACCTTCACCTCAGATGGCTGCAGGACAGTACCACAGGAAACCTCAGCCCACGAACTCCCTCACAAGAGAAGATCAGAGTCTCCTCCTCATCTTCATGACAAAGTGCTGCACACATCACTGTCCCGGGGCCCCTGCAGAGCAGCGGGGGGCCTACAGAGGCCCCGTCTGCCCTCGGCTGCACTGTATCTGTTAGAAAAAAGCACGACGGCATAAGACGATTGGCCGTTTCCCCTGTGATGTGCAGAGAGACAGTCCAAGGTCGGCCCGAGGCTCTGCTGGATCTCTCTCTATCGCTCTACCCTTGAAACGCTGAAAGCAACACACAAAAACACACTTATAAAAGCTGTAAGCTCCGCGGCGTACAATGAAAGAATGAATTATGGTGCTATGGCAACCTGAGGCAGCAGCTGCTGCTGCAGCAGTGAATTAACCTGAGAGAGCAGACCGGTGTGAAGTACAGCTCTTTGTCACAGAAAACCTCTGTTCATCAGCAGGAGGACGTGCAGGAATCAAACCTGCGCTGTTCGTCAGCGGGAGGACGTGCAGGAATCAAACCTGCGCTGTTCGTCAGCGGGAGGACGTGCAGGAATCAAACCTGCGCTGTTCGTCAGCGGGAGGACGTGCAGGAATCAAACCCACGGTCTGGATGTTTAAAGTGAGGTTATATATGAGGTTATTATCTGTAATCTGTGTTAAGCTGCAGCAGATGATGGTCGGTACGCGACACAGAGATGAAGACAAGTTTAGACACCTAAAAAAACCAAAAACAATATCAGTTTACTCTGCTTATTTTGCTTTGGGGGGCCACTTTTTCAGAATGACAGGAGCCCAGGGGCCAGAGCCAGAGGTCCAGAGCCAGGGGCCAGAGCCAGAGGGCCAGAGCCAGAGGGCCAGAGCCAGGGGCCAGAGCCAGAGGGCCAGAGCCAGGGGCCAGAGCCAGAGGGCCAGAGCCAGAGGGCCAGAGCCAGGGGCCAGAGCCAGAGGGCCAGAGCCAGAGGGCCAGAGCCAGAGGGCCAGAGCCAGGGGCCAGAGCCAGAGGGCCAGAGCCAGGGGCCAGAGCCAGAGGGCCAGAGCCAGAGGGCCAGAGCCAGGGGCCAGAGCCAGAGGGCCAGAGCCAGAGGGCCAGAGCCAGGGGCCAGTCACAGCAGCCCTGTGCATGTTTCTAAGATTTTAAGACATTTCTAGGATTTTTGGAAGCTTCGTAGATTTAAAGACTTTTCTCACATTTTAGGCCATTTCTAGCATTTTAGGCCATTTATAAGATTTTAGGACATTTTCGGATTTTAAGACATTTCTAGGATTTGAGGACATTTCCAGGATTTCAGGACGTTGCTAGGATTATTGGAAGTTTTTTAGATTTTAGGACAATTCTAGGATTTTAGGACATTTCTGGGATTTTTATTGGGATTGACTTTTTGGTGTGGGGATCCTCCTCAGGCACTTTTTTGTTGTGTTTTATGCACTCTGGCACCTTATGGATACTAAAAGAACAAAACAATAAAGTGTGAATCACCCTATTTTTATTGTGAATTTCTAGCTTGGATTAGGCGGGGGGGCTGTGAGTTGAGCACTCGGGTTCAAACTATATTGAGTATTTTCCCTTTCTGTCAGACAGCCGTTTCTCTCAGAAATAAGTTGTGCTTCAACCTGGTTCTCTAAAATCGGGGCGTGCCGACCATCACGCTCTGTAGGAAAAACACCGACTGTGGATGAGAAACTCATATAAACCTGTTTGAAACATCCGAACTGTCCCTGTGGCCCCTAAATGACTGTGAGCAGCTGGCGTGTGATCTTACATGAGCAGGCTGCCCGGTGCAGACATGGAGCGCTCCTCTCTCCTGCTCGGACACTCAAAGGGGTTACTGAAGGAGCGCTTCCTCAGCATGGCTCGAACCAAAATCTGAAACATCACAAACACACCACAGTTACAAAAACAAGGTGCCAAAGCTCTGCAGACAAGCAAGAACTTTATTTATAGAGGTGGAAGCACAAAACAAAGCCTTGAAAGAAAACTGAGGAATTTCTAAGATTTTATGACATTTCATGAATTTAGATGATTTCTCTGACTTAAGCACGTTTCTGGAATTTTAGGATGTTTTTGGGTTTTGTAGTTTCAAGGATATTAGGACATTAGGGTCTTATCTGTGTCCTCTGTCGGGGTGTGGGGGATCCTCCACTGGCACTTTTCTTGATCAACAAGCTCTATTTTAATGCTGTTTTATTCACTCTGACACCTTATGGAGACTAAAAGTATAAAAACAATTTACGGTGTGAATCACTTTATTTTATTGTGAATTAGAAAATGGTTGGGGGGCCACCAGGGAGCCTATCAGGGGCAAGATTTGGCCCAGGGTCAGTAAGTTGAGCATCACTGGTTTATGTGAACAGTTTTTACCTCCCTGCTTTGTACAAATTGGATAAAATTGGGGTCAACAGAAGAGAAAAGCTTTAAAAGTCCAGGCTGTCAGCGGGAAATCACTATGTTTCTGTATTTTGTCCCAGTTGTGATTTAGAGGATTGCAGTTTTTGGGGAGCAGCTCCTCTTAGAGCTTCAGCTCTCTGGGAAATGATGAGTGTAAGTGCATCAATTTGACACAGGAGTGCTCGCTGAACAGTGTGAGGACACTCAGGGCTTCTTACCACTGCAGAGAGGCTCGGGACAAACTTGACCGAGTTCTGGATGTCCTCCTCCGTCACCTCCACCGCAGAGCAGTGCTCCTCCTCCAGAGGCAGGGGGTCGGTGCCTCCCTGGGTCACCCACTGGTCCATCTAAAACACACACCACATATGATGACATGTCTTTAACTGTTAGGGACTGTTTGGAGCATTTCATTCTTCAGTTTTTGATTTTTTTGGCTGCGTTCTTCGTTTAAAACCATTTATTTTTCTAATTTGTAGGGAAGTTTTACCTTTTTTTTTTTTTTTGCAATTTTGGGGGGTAATTTCTTCTTAAGTTGCTTTTTTTTAAAATGTTTTTCTAAGAAATCAAACCAAACTGCTCAGATTTCACAGGATTAAAAGGTTTTAGGCTGCAGCTTTTATAAAGTACGAGATGTGTTTGTGAATGAGGTTATGCCCAATTATCTGTTCTCCACACAATCGGAGTCTCTGGGGACAAAATGACTCACTGCCACATGATTAGATCATGTCCTGGAAATACAGTGGGGACTGACACCTGTCCACAGTTGGTCCTCAACCTGTCCCTGCATCACTGACTCAGTTCTCTATCGCAGTCCTCCACAGGGACTAACAGGTCTCATCATGCCCTTGAGCCACAGCACGTCAAATGAGCTCTACTGCACGCACCTCAGTGAGGTCAGAGGCTCCTGAGCCAATCACAGGACAGAAAACCCCCGTTATGATCGTGCTCCAGCTACCCGTCTTCCTGAACAATAAGTGACTCCAACCGGTCTTACCTTGATGTCAGGGATGGTGATCCGGGTGTCTGGGTTCTTGTCCAGCATCAGCAAGATCAGAGTCCGCAGCTCCTCACTGATCTTTGGTCTGAAGGAAACACAGATTCATTAATTAATGACATTCAGAAATG
This sequence comes from Plectropomus leopardus, assembly GCF_026936395.1. Taxonomy (NCBI): domain Eukaryota; kingdom Metazoa; phylum Chordata; class Actinopteri; order Perciformes; family Serranidae; genus Plectropomus; species Plectropomus leopardus. The sequence goes on along the minus strand of NC_142190.1, from coordinate 1,827,403 downwards.
TTGTTTCGTTGAAAGGAAAGACGTTTCTGTTTTTAATGCCGTTGTCGTCTAAACGTGGCCTCAGTCACTGATGCTAACTTGTGATGCGTGTTGCACTATCAGGCTTTCCTTGTATGCATGTGGAGGGCAGAGAGGTGCGTTCCCTCCACCTTTGGCTTTCCACGTGAGTCTGTGGAAGGGCAGAGAGGAGCCATATCTCCAAAATATCACATTGCAATAGAAAAAAAGTTTAGTTTTGACTGAAATGAGTTTCTGTCAGCTCAGACTGTGATCATAATGGCAACATGAGATGGACTACGCCTACATTATAACGCTGCCGTCAGGGCGCTGCTAACTGTCATTGATCGGTGCAGAGCGGAGATGATTCCATTAGGTGATGTGATAGTCTGTTTAGGAGGAGGCGGAGGTTTAATAAACGAGCTCTCCCCACAGTCACGGAGTCTCTGGAGCTCGTAGGGCGAATTAGACACTTATCATTAACAATATGACACCCCCGGCCTTACACACACTCAAACAGCCACTTATAGCCCCTTTACATGCGCTGCGTTTACACTTCATCAGTGCGTTCCCTCAGTCTATCACCACTGCCAGCCTCTTCCTGGCCTCCTGTCACCCGTCCTCTCTCTGTTTTGCATGTTGAGTGCAGATAGGGGAAGCACGGCGGTTCGTATGTGTCCAGGCCTGTTTGCTTTTTCAGTGCTTGTTTTTAACACATACAGGTGGCATTTACTGTGTGCTGGTACTGGCTGCTGGGCCGAGCTATTCATATTTTTGCAAGTGGAAAAAAAAAAGAAAATGGTTTTGCAGCTGAGAGGCAGATGAGGAGATAGCAAAGACGAAGACTGCTGCCGTGTGCTGGAACATCGCTGCTATCTCTTTTAATAAAGTGAAGGAGAAGGAAGGACACAGGAGATGGACTTACATTTCTGGGAAATCCACAAGCTTGGTCCTTATCTTATTGTGCAAAGCCAATATGTACTCGTCAATAAACGGGCACTGCAGGTGGACAGAGGGAAGACGGTGAGAAAAACAAGCAGGGTACATTGAATTACTGCTGTGCCAGAGAAAGCCTGTATCCCTACAGACAACTAGGACAAATAACAGCAGCAGGAAATCACCCAACAGCTTTTTTTTTTTGAAGATGCCACTAGAAATCTGCTGTAACTATTATAAAAATCTGGTGATGGATGTGCTCCTAGTGAAGAGCCACTGGCTGCTGTTAACAAGCATGGGAGTCTGTGAAACGAACACAGCATTTACTGCTTCCTTTTGTTGACCCAGAGACAGAAAATGTGCAGACTTGCCTTCCCGAAGATGAAACAGTAGAGAGTGACTCCCATGGCCCACACGTCCAGCGCCTGGAAGAGAGTGAGTGACATTAAATACAACATCATGGCAAACAGACTGAAAAACAAGCAATGCCCTGAAATCCTAGAAACATGTTAAAATCCTGGAAATGTCCAAAGATCCTAGATCCATCCTAAAATTTTAGACATGTCCAAAAATCCCAGAAATTACCTAAAATCCTAGCAATGTCCTAACATCTTGGAAACATCCTAAAATCCTTGAAATGTATAAAAATCCTAGAAACGTCCTAAAATCCAAGGAAAGTCCAAAATCATAGCGATTTGTTAAAATCTTGAAATGTTCCAAATCCAGAAAAGGTACTAAAAATCCCAGAAATGTCAAAATATCCTAGATTCATCATCAAATCTTAGAAATGTCCAAAATGTCCTGAAATCCCAGAAATGTGCTTAAATTCTAAAAATGTCCTAACATCCTGGAAACATCCTAAAATCCTTGAAATGAATGAAAATCTAAGCAAAGTCCAAAATCACAGAAACTTGTTAAAATCTTGAAATGTTCAAAATCCAAATGCCTAAAAATCTGAGAAATGCGTCCTGAAATCTTAGACAAGTCCAAAAATTCTGGCTGTCCTAAAATCCTTGAAATACCCTGAAATCCTCGACATATATTCTAAAATCCTTGTACTTTTCATGTATGAAAAATACAAGGATCCTTGTATTTTTCATGTATGAAAATCCTAGAAATGTCCTAAAATCCAACAAAGTCGAAAAATCATAGAAACCCGTTAAAATCCTGAAAGCATACTAAAATCCTAGACATCCAGAAATTCTAGAAATTTCCTAAAATCCTTAAAATGTGCAAAATCCTAGAAATGTCCTATAGCCCTAAAAATGTCCTAAAATCCTTGAAAAGGTCCTAAAATCCTTGAAACATGTTAAATCTGCATGGTGCATGTATGGGGCTGCTGCGACTTGCTTCCTGTCATTTTTGCTAAAGCTGCAGGTAAAGCAACTTGAGCATCCCCGAAACCTTGCACAAACAAACACAGAGACCTAAATCAATGCAAACTGCCTTCAGTGATTTATGGGACATTTTAAGGTCATTTTTTGGGAGAGGTCCAGCGTCAGACAGCTTGGTGATGGATGTGTGCGATCAGGAGGCACTGCAGCGATCCATCAGGCTCTTTGTCCTGTCTCGCCCTGCGTGAAAAGCTCTCTCCTGGGAATCCGTCCTTCCCCTGATAGATATGAAATGATGAAACTAGCCCTCTGAACCGGCGCAGCCTCTCACGGCGCCTCAGACATTTGTCACCTCACTCTATGACTAACACGTTGTAATGGCCTGATGTGCCACTGACACCGACATGTGAGTGTCAGATATTGAATATTGCATTGCAGATTTAAAACATTAAAAAAAAAGTTTTTAGCACAGCTTGAGCTGGAGAGTAAACAGAGAAAAAGGGACCACTGAGACAGCATATATGTGCTCACGCACTTTAATGGCTCTTAGATCTGTTTTGTCTGCAATCAAATATTATATTCTGGCCGCTCATTTTTGGACATGCAAGGTCCACGTCAAGGTGAGACGGCTGCAAAGCTGTAGGCTACCGATCAAGACTTTTCAGTGGTTTATTAACGAGACATCGAGCAGAGCTTCTGCACCAAAACAAGGGAGATTTTTACCGCTTTTTCCCAAAGGATACAGTTTTTCCAGCGAGGACCGCGCCACCAAAATATATTGTTTTTAACCGAGCCATCACTGCTTTACCGCTGGGATTGTGCCACCAAAACATTTCATTTAATACAGAGCCATTCTTGTTTTTCCAACTAGGATTGTGCCACCAAAACATTTTGTTTTTTACCGAGCCATATTTTACTGAGTGCTTTTCACTGAGCCATCACCGATTTTCCAGCTGGGATTTTGCCACAGAAATCTCTGTGTTATCTAACTTTGCTCACCTCTAATCTGACATTAACCACAGCACTGCAGTTTTTTACCTTTAACTAACATACTACAAGAATTATGAAGGAATTAGTCAGTCAGTCATTTCTCTGCATTGTTATTTAAAAATTAAGGATTGTGATTAATTGTTTTGTATGTGGATTTCCTGTAAAAGAAGTTGCTAATCAATCCAGCGGCTGGTTATCTAAATCAATATCAGGCACATAAACCTTATTATCCATTTTCTGACTGTGGTCATGGTGCTGTTCTCAGCAGTATTACTGTCTGCCTGGTTTTTAATAGCAGCGGACGCACCGGGGGTCAGACTGATGATGACAATTCGCTCCTTGGATTAGCAGGCCGCCAAAGGTCTGAAAGCTCATCTGGGTTTAATGGTCCTCATTTTCAGATCACGAGGTTTAGGCTTAGTCTGCGGCCGCTGTAACCACCGGAGCTTAAACTCAGAGACGCTCGCTGAATGAATAAAGAGTTCACTCACTTTTCCGCTGAAGCTCTTCCGTGTGTCTGAGAGGGTTTCTGGTGCCATGAATGCAGGAGTGCCGGCGGTGCCGGACAGCAGAGCATCGTTGCCCTCAAACTGGTTGCTGACCCCAAAGTCTGCGATCTTCACGTGGCCATCGTCCCCCAGCAGCAAGTTAGAGGGCTTGATGTCCCGGTGGACGATCTTCTGGTAGTGCACTGAGAATAAAAGGAAGTGTCAGACAGACAACAACCAGATGACTTTTTTTAACCCTGACCAGCAGTGAGGCTAAAACAACCGTTACAGAATATCTGGACTTTTTAAGGTTGATCCTCTGTACAAGTTTAGACTTTTATCTATTTTAGTTTTAATTTTTTCTCCAAATTTAAACAACACACTTCATGGACACTGGCTCATTTGTTTTTTACTGTCTCGCTTCACTTTGTCATGAAGAAGACGGTGCAATACAGACAGTTAGGAAACACCATTAACCCCTTAGGGACTGTTTGATGCATTTTATGTGCTTTTCTTCATCTTTTGATAATTTTAGCTGTGTTCATGCATGTGTCCTAAATGTAGTCCAGATTGTGTATTTGAGTGTAATCAGTGAGTTTGCAGCTCAGCTCCTACAATAAGTCTAAAATACACTGTGGAAACTAAATAGTTACATTCAGACTGTTCAGGTCCAAAAATGCTCCATTGAAACCCATTCAAACTGACATTTTTGATCCCACAGCCATCAGAGCAGAAAAACAGGACTTGTATTATTTCTGGGTGTCATTCTGGGCTTTTGACTCTGAATTTGTCATTTTGACTATTTTCCACCTGATGAGGTCATTTTGACCATATTTGGCATATGGAGGAAATACATGCTATTTCCACTAGGTGACCTGTCACAGTCAATGTAGCTGCTGATCACTGACATATTGACATATCCCAGACTGTGAAAAATCTACTTTGCATTTAATATTTTGAAAGAAAACAAACAACAAAAACAAAAATAGTGGCATCATGACAAAAATTTAATGGGTTGAAATTCTGAAAAGTAATGATTATTTTATATTTATGATTAGGACTAATGTTGGTTACAAAATTAATTTAATAAAAGTAGAAAATCATATTTATGTATAATATGATTTTTGAAAAGTGCCTTTTAAAAAAAAAAAAAAAAATTACAGCAGGCTCTAAGGGTTTAAAGGGTAAACCTGGTATTTTTTAACCTGGACTCTTTTTCCTGTGTTTTGTGTCTTAATAGTAACTAATAGTATCAACAAATTTGTAACTGTTCCAGTATTGAGTGAAAGCAGCCGGCAGCAGTGAAACAGGCTGCAAGGTAACCACTCTGGGCATTCCCCCTCCGTCAGCATGTGTTCACTGAAATATACACATTTCTGTTTAAGAAAAAGCTAGAAAAGAAAAAGTCTATCTCTGTATGACTGTGAGCTTAATAATAATGATGTGAAGACCGTGGATTGAGGTTTATCTAACACTGAAAGTTCAGTTCATGTCTAAGCCTCGACTCTTAAAGCCCTGGACACTTCTCTGATTGGATAAGTGGAGCCTTGTCGTCTGAGGAGGACTTAAAACATGAGGCACTTGACATTTTGAAAGCCCAGGCAATTAAACATCATTAACAATAAAAATAATACTCATATTAAAAAAACACGACGTCAATGACCGACTGAACGACCATCGATAACTGGAAATTAGACTAATTATGGTTCTCAGAAGATATTACAAATGTCATAGTTAGTAGTTGCACTGTTTTTTTATCTTTTATTGTGAAATACGAAGGCAATATTATTATTTTAGTGTAATAATTGTAAAAATAAAAATTTGATAATAATAATATTTTTTGTGTGATTATTATGGTCTTTCTGGATTTTACATAATATTGGTGTCATTATCATTGTTTTTAATACTATGACTATGACCACTAGATTATTGTTATTATTATTATTATGTATTCATTTATTTTCTATTATTATTTATGCTTTTTAGTTATTTTTTATTTATATTTTTTAATCTATAATTGAAATGTGTTTGTCTAGATTGTTCCTTTTACTGAAAAAGATGTTATTTGGGATGGCAGGGATGGGGTTGGTGAATGTTTGTTCTTTTCTTACCAAATGAACAATAAAACCAATAAACACAATTTGAAGAAGAAAAAAAGGAAAATGCTGCTATATCAGTTATTGTTTTATGCGTAGTGAGACACGCTCCAAATGTTTCTGCTTTCACGGTTTGAGTATCACAACAGGTGCATAAAGAGGAATATTTTTAGAAATGGAATATCTGGTGCTTTTCTTGCCACTAGAAACAACCCAAAACTGCATTTGGCACTTTCAGTGGGAGTGAATCAGCAGATAAGTAACAGCTAAAGATGCAGTAATTAGTTTTACTTAAAAAATGTGTTTGATAGACTTGTTCTGTGCAAGAAACTTACGGTACTCTATGCCCAGGATGACGTCTCTGAAGTATAACCGGGCCTGCTCCTCTGACAGAGGGTTGTCTGAGGGTACCTCCATCACAGGACTACACACACACACACACACACACACACACACACACACACACACACACACACACACATATAACACACACACACACACGTAAATCCACAAATTATGTTCATCAGTTGCATCATCATTAACACGATATTCAGATCAACCATCACTGTAGGGCCCGCTCCAGCGCGGAGACATGTCAGACAGCCCGCTCGAGTGCGTGGATATGTCAGACAGCCCGCTGCAGAGTCGACTTGTCCGACACCAAATTCTAATCACTTCATCATTGAGTCCAAGTGGACGTTTGTGCTAAATGTAAGAAAAAAAAATCCCTCAAGGTGTTCTCAGATACTGTGTTCACATGAATGAGAAAGACAAGGTCACAGAGACCTTGACCTTTGACCACCAAATTCTAATCAGTTTATCCTGGAGTCTGCTTGGATGTTTGTGCCACTTTTTTTTAAATATTGGATATATAAGAATGAGACAAACAAGGTTACAGTGACCTTGATCTTTGACCTATGACCACCAAAATCTGATGAGTTCACTTGAGCGTTTGTGCCAGAATTTAAGAAATTCCTTCAAAGCCTTCTTTAGACATCGCTCTCACGAGACAGACGGACGGACAACCTGAAAACGTAAAGCCTCTGTGTCAACGATAGCCGAGCGTGAAAAACGAAATAAAACCGCATAAAAACAGTTATTTTTCTGATAAACAGACGGCATATTAATAACATCTGTATTAATCAGCTGTCTGTTATTTTTCCTTCGGGGGCAACAAGAGAGCAAACACTGTCTCATTATGAAGGTGTTAACAAATAAACCAAAAGGTGTACATGACTTATTTATGCCCCCTGTGTGAAACGATCCCGCCCCCCCTCTCCCCCCCGCTCCCGTATCATAACAAAAGGTCTCAGATCATTAGATCATCACAATTTGTTCTGTGGCGTGTAGGAAGGAGCAGCTCGCGCATCAGGACGTGAAACATTTACGCGGATTACTGCCGCAGGTAATAACTGTGAAAACCTAAGAACATTACGAATCCCTTTGAAGCTTAGATGGAGCAAACAGCCCGAGTACTGAAGGAGAACGCTGCAGAGGAGGAGGAGGAGGAGGAGGAGGAGGAGGAGGTGAAGGTGGAGGAGGAGGAGGAGGAGGAGGAGGAGGTGAAGGTGGAGGAGGAGGAGGAGGAGGAGGTGAAGGTGAAGGAGGAGGAGGAGGAGGAGGAGGAGGAGGAGGAGGAGGTGAAGGTGGAGGAGGAAGAGATGTGAATTATTAAAATAAAAAGGACATGGTCTGTACTCACCCCTTACGCATCAGCTCAAACACTGTCAGAGAGAGGAGACAGGAAGACGTTATTCGGTCATTCATTCATCCGGCTCACCACATCACAAAGAGTTTGACGTGTCGCTCGAACTGCGACCTGGCACCGCTGATGGAAGATTCCTGCATTATGTGTGAGCCCCGAAGGCAGCACGAGACGATCTGAATAACTTATATCAACACTTGTTGGTGGCATATGTGCCGAGAGCCAAAGGCTGACGGAGGGCGAGAAGTAGGGCGAAGGAAATTCGGTCTACGTACCCATGTGAAGGTTGTCCTCGGCCGGATCGTCCAGCACCTGCAACAAGAACACAAGCAGCATAATTTAGACTTTCCACCAAAAAACATAAAACCCATCATGTAATAATTCTTGTCAGGATCATTAAAAAGTATTTTCTCCTTCATTAAGAGTCACAGAAAGAAGCCGTGTTTTTAAAAAACTGTTAAAAATTCACTTTTGACCTTTTCTTTGTGCTCATAAAAATCAGACTCAGAAATACTTAATCGATGCAAACTTTTTAAATATTTTATTAAACTTCAGTCCTGATCAAAAACTACAAAATATTTAAACATTTTTTAGGGGGATTTTAACCCTTTAAATGTCGGTTTGATTACGTGATGCCACTGTTGTTTTTTATGGAAAAAATATATATACGGTATATTTTCCATATGAAAAATGACGGTTTCAAAAACTTCAAAAACTTTAAAGCCACTGAGGACAAAAATGTCCCCTTCCAAAAACTGCTATAAAAATATTACAGTTTAATAATTTTTTTCCAACCTTTTTTGGGGTTAAATCTTTCAATCAACTTGTCCTGGTCAAAAGGATATTAACCCTTTAAATGCCAGTTAGATTACATGATGTCACTATTTTTTTATGAAAATACACACACAAAATTTGTTATTTTCCATATAATAACTGATCAGGACTGGGGTGGATTAAACCATTTAACCCCAAAACCCCCCATTTTTGTTCAAGTTTTTGGAAGTGGACATTTTTGTCCCTAAAGGCCGTCTGTGGTACTACATGAAAGTGATACCAGAGGGTAACAGTTTACAAAATATGAACTACATAAGAAAAATGGACTTCACTGATACTGATACTACAGCTTTGTAATATTATAATATTTGTATTTTTTTCCATTTTAATAAACCTTTTATCATTTCTGAAATCTTTGTAATTATTGTTATTATTATTATATCTTATATATGTATTTTATTTTTGTCATTTTTTTGGTCAAATTTTGTCTCACTTCTTCTGCATCTTACCCTCTATCCATGTCACACTGAATTTGTTTATATGTACTTGTATTTTTGGATGGTACAGTGGGGATGGGGCTCTGTTGGACTCTGTTGGGCACATATTGTAATATTATTTTCCAATAATATTTATTATACACAGTATTTGCATGACTAAATATTAATAAAAAGACACTGAGTAAAAAAAATAAAATAAGTAAGAGCAGAAAATGAGCTTCTGTGCAGAGCGACACACTCGTCTTATTTGCGGCTGTGGACTAATGCAGCGCAGAGGACCTGATCTCGGTTTAAGGGGAAATTACATGAACTGAGCTCGGCCCTTTGAAGCCTCCGCTCTCAATAACAACTGCACGCCTCGGCGAGGACGAGGTCGGCCTCTTCCCAGCCATCTGTGACAAATGACCATATCACTTTCATCAGTTTTAATCTGTTCCACTTGGCGCCGGCTTTCATGTTTCAAAAGTCTCTTCCTAATGAGACGGACCGCACCGCGGTCTCGCAGGGATCCGACAGAAAGCCGTAATGAATGCGATCCCAACCCGAGCACGCCCCGTTTAAACGGATGAACAGAAAGAGATGGAGAGGAGGACGACAGGTTTTCCTGTTGCCAACATATGAGAGTGAAGGCGGACAAACAGTGTGTGTGTGTGTGTGTGTGTGTGTGTGTGTGTGTGTGTGTGTCTTTTATTTAAAAACTCCATATTTCTGGCACACTGCACACCTGAGTGCGCCAGACAGCTTTCAGACTCCCTGAGCTTGACTCCCGACCATGGCGGCGGTGCCCCCGCCATCTGCACCGAGACTGAAAAACACTCTGATGATATCGCAGGGGGGCGGCGGGCATCTTGACTCACGTCTTTAAAAAAAAAAAACAAGCTTCTCCGCAGAAAAATCTATCCGTCTTCACAAGTCACTTCAACTCGACCCAAGTTTCTGAGCATTGGCTCGCTGTGAATATCAGAATCTACTCGCCATTTGTTTGGTTTTATGTCGCTGAAACGCGATAAAGGAGCGGTGACAGAGGTGTGATGGGTGTTCAGGAGCGTAAATCTGTCTCACAGCTGCTTCCCGGCAGCACCGACCGGACACGAATACAAAGTGTGAGGCAGGAAGGTGCTCTGAAGAGCGCTGTGGATTTAAACCTGTTGATGATTATTAGTTTTTATTTTTTCTTCTTTTAAACTCAAAATATAAACAAAATGAAAAGTGTAGAAACATGGCTGAGCGAGGAGGTGTGTGTGGGGTCAGATTATCGGCCTGGCCGATTATCAAGGCCGATATTTGGCATTTCGCAGATTATCTGTAAAGGCATTTAAACAAGGTTTTGTTTTGGAGTTTTTTTAAATTCCAAAATTTTAAATTTCGACAGAAATATTGTCATTGTTATTGTAAGTGCATCCGAAATATCGCTTATTGGTCACATGAAGTACTTAAATCAGTGTCTGTATCAGCCCTAAAAAAACGATTTTGCTCGACCGCCACGACAAATTATGTGCTGGCAATTCATACGACAAAAATAACAATCTCTATGTTTTGCAGTTATTATGTTGGAATCAGTTGCAGAGGCGCAGCCTGTTCTCCGAACTCCGCGTTTAAGTCGCATATGATGAAAATGACTTTCATCAAACACAGCGCCTCCTGCTGCATCATTACTGCATCTTTACTGCATAACTACTGCATCTTTACTGCATCATTACTGAATCTATACTGCATCATTACTGCATCTTTACTGCATCATTACTGAATCTATACTGCATCATTACTGCATCTTTACTGCATCATTATTGCATCATTACTGCACCTTTACTGTGTCATTACTGCATCTTGACTGCATAATTAATAAATCTATACTGTATCATTATTGCATCTTTACTGCAACTTTACTGTATCATTACTGCATTTTCACTGCATCATTACTGCATCTTTACTGCATAACTACTGCATCTTTACTGCATCATTACTAAATCTATACTGTATCATTACCACATCTTTACTGCATCATTACTGCATTATTATTGCATCATTACTGCATCCTCACTGTATCATTACTGCATTTTGACTGTATAATTACTGTATCATTGCTGCAGATTTAGTCATTACTGCAGCTTGACTGCATAATAACTGCATCTTTACCGCATTATTACTGCATCATTGCTGAATCTATACTGAATCATTACTGCATCATTACTGCACCTTTACTGCATCGTTACTGCATCGTTACTGTATCATTACTGCATAATTACTGCATTACTGAACCGAGCTGAAGCCACAAATTAAGAATCAGTCCAGAAAAATCGACTCAGAGCTGATGTGACCAATTCACAAGAGGGAGGAAGGATGGAGATAGATAGATAGAGACTGATAAGAGAGAGAGAGACAGACAGACAGACACAGAGAGACACACAGACAGACAGGCAGACATACAGACAGAGAGAGACAGACAGACAGGAACAGAGAGACACACAGAGAGAGACACAGACAGACAGACAGACAGACAGACAGACAGACAGACAGACAGACAGGCAGACATACAGACAGAGAGACACACAGACAGACAGACACAGAGAGACACACAGACAGACAGATAGAGATAGAGAGAGACAGACAGACAGACAGACACAGAGAGACACACAGACAGACAGAGATAGAGATAGAGAGAGACAGACAGACAGGCACAGAGAGAGACACAGACAGACAGACAGAGAGAGACAGACAGAGAGACACACAGACAGACAGAGAGACACACAGATAGAGATAGAGAGAGACAGACAGACAGACAGACAGACAGACACAGAGAGACACACAGAGAGAGACACAGACAGGCAGATAGAGATAGAGAGAGAGACAGACAGACAGACAGAGAGACACACAGAGAGACACACAGACAGACAGAGATAGAGAGAGACAGACAGACAGACAGGCAGACATACAGACAGAGAGAGACAGACAGAGAGACACACAGACAGACAGACAGATAAAGATAGAGAGAGAGAGAGACAGACAGACAGTTTCTGAGTGCAGCAAACATTCACTGTTTCCCGTTCAGTTCAGAGGACGGACGTCTCACCTCCACCAGCTTCACGATGTTGACATGATCCAGTTTTTTAAGGATGGCGATCTCCTGGTAGACTCTCTCCAGGGGGCCGAGGATTTTGGGCTGCTCTCCCTGGGCTGCCTTGGGCCCCCTCGGAGGAGGGCGACCTGCAGACCACCAAACAAACCAAACACACACACAATTTCAACGACTCATTCGCTCATGATGAGTCTTCATCGGTTTTTAATTGGTCTTTAATCTAAATAGAAAACCCTCTGAAAGTTTGAAGAAATGTGTCCGTTGGAATTTAAATTTCGTGAACCCTGAGACTTACGTGGAAAACCGCACTGCTTCATTAACTTCTTCTTGGACACCACCTTCATGGCCTGTGAGAAAATAAAAAATAATGTCAGTGTTTCACATACAGCTTCTATTAAGAGCTCCAAAAAGTGCCACTGAAAGCACACAAAGAAACAAAATCTTAAAAAATAAAACTTTTAATGAAAACGGACACACAGAAACACCTTGAAGCTTTAACTACCGTCACTTCAACAGTTTCCTCACGTGTTCCTTCATCAAAGAGAGAAACACGAAAGCTTTAAAGTCAACGGGTTTATTATCTGTGTTATTATCCTTTGTTAGAAGGTCAGGATGATCTGAGGCAACTGAACGCTTCGTGGAAAAGAGCACGTTTTCCATTTGTAAAGGAAAACTCAGTGTGTGTGTGTGTGTGTGTGTGTGTGTGTGTGTGTGTGTGTGTGTGTGTGGGTGTGTGTGTGCGTGCGTGTGCGCGCAAAAGAAGAAGAGAGACCGTAAAAAACACTCACTGCATGTGCAGGGGTGCTCGGCTTTTTAGGCAGAGCTGTGTGATAATGGCTTTAAAATATTATCACAATATTTTAAGGCTGTTTCATGCTACACAATATATATCTTGACATTTTTTAAATGTCCCCTAAAACACAAAATTATTAAACAGAGTGCAGTTACAATAACTGAATCAAAGCGGACACATGGATAAGTGTTTGTTACATCATGTCATTTATGTATGCAGGGTAAAACAACTCAGAGTTGAGCTTTGGTTTCACACGGGACACAAACTTTTAATTCATCTTTTAATTAATTTTTTAACTTATCTTTTAGTTTTTAGTTTTATTTTGTCTTTCAATTTTAGCTTCTTTTTTTCTCCTTATCTTTTATTCTGCCCTGATCCTGCTTTTTATTATTATTATTATTATTATTATTATGAATTTTCTGTGTCAACTGCCTTTTTTATCGTATTTTTCTAATATGTCTCTGCCTAAAATCTCCTGTTGAATTCTGCCTCAGCTCTTGTCTGGCCTCTTTTCGGCATTATTGACTAATTTCAACTATTTTATCAACTCTGAGGTTTACAGCCTCAGCTTTGCTTTTTTTTTCAAAGTACTTTGTAAACTGTGTTTTTAAAGGTGCTATATAAATCAAGTTATTATTATATATTTATATATTTTTATTATCATTTTTATAATTATAATTGCAATTATCATTACTATTATTACTATTATTATTATTTATTTATTTATTTATTTATTATTATTATAGGTAGTAAACTGATGTAGAAACAACCTTCGTCTTTTGGGGAAGGGCAATCTGTTAAACTATAGAGAGTTTCGATCATATACAGCTCAGCAGTTTCTCAAAAAAAACGTGTTCGCCATGACTATGACTGTGCAGAAACCAGGTTTAGCAGAAAAAGAAAAAAAGCAGGTCATTGCCTGTACACAGTTTCCATGGTGTGCAGCCTGCGTGTGTGTGCGTGTGTGTGTGTGTGCGTGTGTGTGTGTGGTGGGAGTGTGGTTAATGACTCAGCCACAGAGTCATCAAACAGTTAAAAATTGCCCAGCGATATTGAGAACTCTTGCAGCTTTGCGGTTGTAAAGTTGGCATCCAGATTTGATTTTTCATGGCGGAGCTGATTAAAGAATCTCGGCTGTTTGCTCCAGAAATAGTCGCCATCTCGAAGCTAAATTCTGCCGTGTAGGCAGGTGAAGGCGCGTCATCGCAGTTTTTACTCACAGATGAAATGTCTTTATGCAAACGTGAAATTGGAAATGGCTTGATTTTCTGTCAAAAGCATCACAGGGGTGCTGTTATTTAGGGGTGGACAGATTATCGACCTGGCCGATAATCGGGGCCGATATTTGGCATTGTGCCGATTATCGGTATCTATCTATTATTTAAAGTTTCACTTGACTTTGTGAAAAGGAAGCTGCTGTATGTCATATTGAATGTTTGATTAAATATTTGCTATAAAGGCATTTAATCAAAGTTTTGTGCTGGAGTTTGTTTTATTCTAAATTCTACATATCCACAGAATGAATTTCAGGTTTATTATAAAAGCATATCAGTTCCAAATATCTGTTATCGGTCTCATTGACTACTAATAATCAGTTATCAACCCTGAAATAATATCAGTCGACCCTTAATCTTCTTATTACTTCTGTTCTGTGCACATCTGTTCAGTAACTTAAAAATCAGGAAATCAAGGTTTAACCGTCAGGTCGTCTTCCCACCATATACACATAATATATATTCCACGGACACAATTTCCCAAATTTGAGTGTTTATGAGGCATAAAGTAGAAACTATCACCCAACTATTTTTAACATCCTCTTAGGTAACTTCACTCCAACTTATTACCACGAGTTTAACACTTCTATCTAGAATTTATGGTTAATAAATATAATTTATATGAAATTATGCCAAATTTAGGTGTAAAAACAAATGTTATCATAATGATCACACACTGATAAATAAAAATAAAAAAAAAAAGATCTTGCTCAAATATTGTTTTTCCCGGTGTGTGTGTGTGTGTGTGTGTGTGTGCGTGCGTGTGTGTGTGTGTGTGTGAGATGATACTAGTGCACACTGTATGTGGGCAGACGCTCCGCACACAAAAATACATCCCATCAGTTTTGTATGAAACAAACTCAGATTGCCAGGAAACAGAATCAGCCGTCATTACTCATCTCCGCCTCTTCAGACGTTTCTGTCATTCGAGCCGACCGGCAGCAACCCTGCAGTCTGTGCCGGAAGGTAACATTTACCAACAACAACCAGCATCACGCGCAGCGACGCTTCCTCCGAGAGCCGAAACTCCGTTCAGACACCTGCGCAGCCGACATGAAAGGCGTTTATGCAGACCCCAAAACGGCGGAGGAGGACGACGTTTTTGTTCTTTTGGACATAAATTTTTCATTTTCAGGAATCTGTGGTCGATTCTGATGAAGGAGCCTCCGTCTGAATCTCTCTCACTGCAGCTTGTTATATTCTGTTTTAAAGGGAGAATTTTTTTTAGGGAGAGCAACTTTTTCACAGTGTGGGAAGATCCAGATTCATGTATCGAGCACTAGTCACAGAGAGGAGGTCTGAGTGGACGTGGGCGTACGAAGCACACTTCAGTCAGTTTTCAGCCACGCGGAGGCACAAATTACTACCAATTTTTTTAAGATAATCTGCAAAAGAATATAGTCAAATGATTATATTTTTTAAAAATTGCAATTAACTGCATAATTTTCAAAGTTAACCCTTGGAAACCTGAGCAAACTGGCCTGATTTCAATAAAAACGGCAAATAGCAATTGAAGAAAAAAATAGCCCAAAATTAGCAAGAAATTAATAAAAAGTGCAAGAAAATTACATGAAAATTGGGACCAAAAAAAACCAAATAAAAACTAAAAACAAAGCAATCAAGGTGCTAAGAAATGATGATTTTAAGTATTTATTATAATTATATAGTTTTCCTCCTTTTTTTCTCCTATCTTTTGATTTTTTTTTTCTAAATCTAGCAATTTCTGGGAATTTGTGAAACATTTCTGACGATATTGCTCATGGCCTTTTTCCTTTGTTTTTGAAAGAAATCACATCAGTTTGCTCGAATGTTGAAATATTTTAAAAGGCATCTCAAAGCAGCACAAGAAAAGTGATGTTACTCCAGGTTTCAAAGGGTTGATCACAATTAATCACATTTTTAACTGGATCTTTACGATTCCAGTAACAGTTTGAAGTCGAACGTTAAACGCCTCATAACATATAGTCTCTACAAGTGTATGATTCAAGTAGTTAAAAAGTAAACAAAAACTGCAATATCTGTAAAATTGCAGTACTCAAAAATCACAATACATGCCAAATCAGCAGCCAAGTATCATGATAATAAGGAGGAGCCAGTAATGAGTCCTTAAATCTGGAAATCAGTTTCCATTTCAGCGCCTCTGGTTCCCTCGTCTCAAAGTCGCTGGATTTTCTGGATGTGTTTTTGGTTGGATGTATGAAATAAGGTCTGTGGTTCACACGAGCTGAAGAGACTTTTATGTTTTGTTCTACGACATAAAATTCATCAGTAAGAGCTCCACTGTGAACTCTGAGGTTTTAATGCGTCTTAAAAAGACGAGTGCATAAATGAGACCACAGAACGCCATCTGCTGCCCTGAAACGTCACACAAACGTCACAACTCAGCAACTCAGGTGTCACCGAAATCTCCTAATTTCCCACTCGTAATTACGACTTCGGAGGGCCGTTCACGTGCTCATACTGATACGTAAATATGATGTTTCCAAGAGCGCGTGAAGGCAGCATCACATCTGTGTCGACCTACAGAAAAGTCGTTTGGGCTCTCTGTCAGACGGAGAGATGAGAATATCGTCTATTAACAGTGTGCCACCTGCCAGATATTACAGTTAGAAACGTTTCCTCTTTCTGACGATAAAAAACGGATCCGCGCAGCATTGTGTTTCTTACAAAAGATATTTCCAGTTGCCAGTTTGATCCAGACATAATTGTGGCTGACAGAGTGCAGAGCTGCTGAGTGTGTGAGCAGCTCTGCAGGTCGACCTTATTTAAAGCTGCGTGTTATTATCCCTCCAGAGGGACAGACCATCGCAGCTCGTTATAATGTTTTATTTTCAGGCTCGTCTCTGTCCTCACATCAACTCCTGTTGTTTACCGCTCTGCATTCAGCCCTTTCACAAGCTGCCATTTTAATACCAGGTTGTGTTTATCTGGGAGCTCTCGCTGGCTCCGGTTCAAAAGGACATCTTAAAGCCGTCCGGGGTCGACGTGACTCATCCAAACACTTTGATTGTTGTGGCTGTACAGCGCGGGCCGGCTTAGCTGTGTTCAAACACAAAAAACATCTGGAGGGGGCCAGCTTTTTAGGGAGTAAATCATCTCGATGGAAGTGCCTTAAATGACCCTGTGCAGCTTGCTGATTTATATCCAGATTCTCCCTCATGAACTGACCTGAAAGCAGCTGCCGGCTGCACAGAGCAAGCAGCGCTTTACAGAGAGAGATAACACTTCAGTGGCTGCAGAAGCCAACTTGCTTTCCAAATTTCTTTAACTGATGCAATTTGAGGGGATGAAACACTGCAGAAAAACGAGACCCAAACTCATGCTTGGGTTTTAAAAGCTGCTGAAAAATTTGCCTCTGGTATCTGAAAAACACAAGTTTAGGGCTAAAAAGCCAATGAAAGAAGACCAACAGGCACCTAAAAACACGCACAGTTGAGGGACGAAAATATTGCAGGAAGCAACTGGTCCCTAATAAGCTGCAGGAAGAACCGCGACAGGTGACTAAAAAACATCTTTAAACACTGCAGGTGAAAAGCGTTTTTATCGTTTGGTTTTTATAAGCTGCCTGAAAAAAACAGCCGCTAGTCTCTATAGCCGTTTAGGGGCTAAAAAACTGCAAATTAAGAGCTTCGGTTTTCTAAAATACATTAATGTTTGGGATTTTAAAAGTTGCTGAAATAAGTGAAACGCGACACTTAAGTCTCGGGTTGCATAGAAAAACACAATGTTAGGGGGCTAAAAAGCTGCAGGATGAACAGCGAATGGTCTCTAAAAAACACCCACATTGGGAGCTAAAAGCTGAAGAAAAGAGCAATGGGACCCTAAAAACACACATTTGGGGGCTAAAATGTTGCAGGAAACAGTAATGTTTGGCTAAATCACATCTGCTTTTAAGCTGCAGAAATAAAAAGCGATGACATCGACTTACGTAATGTTTGTCATCGTCCTCATTGTAGGCCAGTTTGACCACGCCGTATGAGCCCTGCAACACAGAGATTCACTTTAATACAGAAACACGGGATGATTCACACGTTTTGGGGTTCAACAACAAAATAAAAACGGTTTCTGAAGCATCGCCATGAGAACAAGATGGCAGCCTCACAATGACAGACATTTTTCTTTTTTTTTGTAATTAAATATACATTTAGTTTTTGTGCAGGCTATAATAATCACATCTCATCCATATGTGCCCATTTGTTTGAACAATTTTGCGGGTAATTAAAAAATAATAAAACAAATAATAATAAATTAATAAAAATATTAATAATATAAAAATCAATAAAAAAATCAAAAAATAAACCAAAAAAAAAAAAAATTACAGAAACAAAAAAAAAAAAAATAAATGATTGTAAAATAAATCAATAACATAAAAGCTTACTCATCTCACCCAGATGTTAACAGTAACAGGACTATCACTAATAAATGCACAGCCTGGACACATAAATACTGTATATGTATACACACACCTACGCATATCCATATAAAGCAGGATCAGATACAGCAATATATGTATGCACATATGACTAAAATATAACATATGAAAAACTCAAAAAACAAGGCAGCACGATATCCCTCCACAAGCAACACTTAAAACATATTTATGTCTTTGTCAGCACACAGTGGCTCCCCACACACACACACACACACACACACACACACACACACACACACACACACACACACACACACACACACACACACACACACACACACACACACACACACACACACACACACACACACACACACACACACACACAGTTTTATCACCTTTGAGGTCTCTCATCCAGCTGGCTGATCTTAAATGACTCACTTATTATTTGTCCTTTAGAAGAAAGTGTCTTATAGATGGACAAATGTCCATTTGTGGGTTTTAGTCATCAGATAAGAGTGTGAATTCTTCAAAGTTTATAAAAATGCAAAGGATTAAAAATCAAAAGCATTCATGTGTCCGCCTAACTTCTCTGTTTTCTGCAGCATTATTAATATAAATATGAGCATATCTGCTGTTTTAAATAGAACCACAACCTCATACAAATGGCAGGGGGGTATAATTATACTGCATACTATTTATGTATGTATGTATGTATGTATGTATGTATGTATTTACATATGTGTAGTTGAATTTTTATGTGTGATTTATCTGCCCACCTCATGATGGCGTCTGTATCACCTGTGGCGAGCTGCCAGCAGCTTACAGCCTGCTGATGTTACACGTTTTGTAATCTGTTCCTTTAAATTTGTGTTTTACTTATTCTTATTTTTCTGATATTTCCACAGAGGCTGGACAGATATTCACATACTGGACATTCAGAAAATGTACAGTAAAAGATAACTGTGTGTGGGTAGTTACTGTTATTCACTTGAATATTTAAAAAAATGACCACTTCATTTTACTTGTAAAACGTTAGAATCTGCAGGCGGTTATAATGGAGAAGACTTGCAGCTTTGAACGCGCTGCGAATGTGAATTTTCTCACTTGACAGATAAAGCGAGCTGAAGGTCAGCGTCCTCCAAGCTGCTGCTCTTTTCCCAAAAATGCTCCAAACCGAACAGATGGCAGAAAACGTGACCAACTCACCTTTCCAATCTCACTCTTCAGCTTGTACTGGTTCAACTGGATACAGTCCTAAAACAAGACAGAGATGTGCGTCAGTCAAATAATTCATCGTGTGAAGCAGAGACACTCAACCTGCTTTGATCAGGGGCCACTTTTACAAACTGGCAGGAGGCCTGGGGCCACAGCAGCCCCATGCATGTTTCTAGGATTTTAGGACATTTGTAGGACTTCAGGATGTTGCTCAGGTTTTAGGACATTTCTCAGATTTTTACGATGTTTCTTGGATTTTAGGACATTTCAATGATTTTAGGGAATTTCTAGAACTTTAGGGCATTTGCTGGATTTCAAGACATTTCTAGGATTTTCAGTAAGTTTCTAGGGTTTTAGGCCATTTGTAGGACTTTAGGATGTTGCTCAGGTGTTAGGACAATTCTCAGATTTTTAGTGCGTTTCTCTGGAATTTAGGACATTTCAATGATTTTAGGACATTTCGAGGACTTAAGGACATTTCTAGGGTTTTAGGACATTTGTAGGACTTTAGGATGTTGCTCAGGTTTTAGGACATTTCTTAGATAATTAGGACGGTTCTTGGATTTTAGGGACATTTCAATGATTTTAGGACATTTCCAGGATGGTGAGCCTTCTTCAGGGTTTCAGGACATTTCAAGGACTTCAGGATCTTTCTAGGACATTAGGACATTTGTCAGATTTCAAGACTTTTCTAGGATTTTAGGACTTTCCTAAGATTTTAAGAGAGTTCAAGGATTTAAGGACATCTCCAGGATTTCAGGATATTAGGGTCTTAGGGAGGACCTCTGTGGGGGTTTGGGGGAAATCCTCCACTGGCACTTTTTTTTTTGATGCTGTTTTATGCACTCTGGCACCTGATGTGTACCAGCAGGACAAAAACTATTCCCAGTGTGAATCTCTTTATTTTTATTATGAATTAAAAAATGGTTGGGGGGCCATTAGGCACCCTGTGGGGGGCCACATTTGGCCTGCAGGCCGTAAGTTGAGTATCACAGATGCAAAGCAAAGAGAAAACAGGGAACAGGAACAAAACGTCCAAGCTGTGTGTGTGTGTGTGTGTGTGTGTGTGTGTGTGTGTGTGTGTGTGTGTGTGTGTGTGTGTGTGTGTGTGTGTGTGTGTTGGGAGTCATTTCTTTGGGAGATGTAGGTAACGATGCAGTCTGTAGTTTCTGTTTACTGTCTGCAAATCCATTAGAGAGCTGCTGCTTAAAGGGCTGATTTGCAGTTCCATAGCAACCGGCACTGCGGCTCCGAGTCAGCCGGGGGCACGGCAGAGGAGCGCCGACCGCAGCAGGACACGGGAGGGGGGGCCTGGCAGCGGGGAGCTTTTCTTTTCTTTTTTTTATGGGGGTGCACGTAGCAAAGTCAGTGAGCAGAAAGTGGGCGGGGACATGAGTGTGAAAGAGGACACAGAGATTGAGAGCAGTGGTGTGATTGCAGTAGCGGAGCGGTGGGGTGGGGGGGGTGGGGGGGTGTACTGGGACGCGTTTACAGGATGAGAGGAGGCAGGAGAACACAGATGTAAGACAGCAGAGCAGTGTGGCAGGACAGAGGGCAGCACGGAGCAGGGCAGGACTACAGGTATTTCAGAAGAGACATTATGTAATCGGCTGGCGGTCATGTGAAGCTGCTGCGGGAGATGTGAGCGCCGCGCACCGGAGGGCACGGGGGTGTGAAGTGGGCAGGGATTATGACAGAGACAGAAGAGGAGACGGGGCTTTGGTAGGTGCAGCAACTTCGAAAAGGGCGGCTTTGATTGGTGGGAAAGAGATAAAGAGAATAAAGAAAATAGGGCAGCGAAGGATAAAAGGAACAAATGAGGAGACACCAAAGAAAAGAGCAGCAGGAGGGACCGTCTGAGAGGACTTCCACCGGGTTCATCGTTGGCCGGCACATGCTCAGTGAGCGCTGCACTGCAGTTAATACCCTGTCAGGACTGATGGATAAAGAAAGCCTTAAATACATCTGCCGTGCTGGCACATGCACGCACACATGAAACTCCGGCGCTTCACTGGACCACGAGGAATCTTTAGAGAGCTCTCTGGTACATTAACGGCGCCGCCCCCAGAGGGGTCATTAGGCCCGGGCGTCCGAGGTTTGAGCCCTGAATGTTTCAGAAATAGCTCCAGATTCATAAGAATTTAGCTTATGACCTAAGGGACTATTCTGTATTTATCAAAAGCTACAAATATTTTTCCTTAAGCCTCCCTGAGTGACGCGGGGAAAATGCATGAAGTGTCCATCCCACATGTTGTGTTCAAGGACCATCGGAAATGTGAATATCCAACACTTATTCTGTTCTTACAGTTTCTGGCGATGAAAAATGGTGTAATTTTAGCAAACTTTATTCTGGCAGGCCCACAGGTTTGGAAGGCATGCTTTCTTTAGAAATCAAACAAAAAATTTAAAGACAAAAAAAGCAAATAAAAAAAAAACTTTTTAGAAAAAAAAGCATAAAAATTTAAAAAAAAAGAAAATTACAAAACAAGACTGAGGAAAAAAACAGCCAAATAAAAAAAGAAAAGAAGAAAAAAACCAAGACAAAGATGTAAAATCCCCAAAAACATTCCAAATATTTTAAAGAAAACAAAACCTCATTAAGTTTTTAAAATGATCACCAAAAAAAAAAATCCTCCCAAATTTAAAGAAAAAAAATGGCAAAAAATTGAAAAAGAAAAATCCAGAATTTTTTTAATTAACAAAAAAGAAAAAAATTTACCTAAACGTTTTAAAGAAACAATAACAGCAAAAAAACTATTAATAAATAAATAAAAATTTCTAAGAAAAAAAAAATCGCCTGTCTTCCCTCAGTATGCAACACACCCTCCTCTCCTCTCCTCTCCTCTCCTCTCCTCTCCCTCTCCCTCTCTTCTCCTCCTTCGTGTCTGATCTGTACCAACTTCTCCATCCATTACTCAACAGCTGATCAATATCAGTGCATAACAAATACATCTCTGCCGCGGTGGCGCCCAGAATCAATGGCCGCGTGTTTCATTGGTTTGATGAATAACGAGCGCTCCTGCCTCGGGAAGAATGTAATGAAAAGGGAACTTGTGTTTGGTTGTATTTAAAGCCTGTAAGTGTAAAACCATTTCCTCAAACTGTCGTTTTAAAATGAGCTGTGATAGATCGTTATTCTGCCTGCAGCAAAACCAGACTGAAGCAGAAGGAGACGGTTTATTCTCGCCTGTTTTATGCGTGTTCTCCGGTCAGGAGCAAACCCAGTCCCTGGGAAAAAAAAGTTGATACTATACATTTCTGCAATTCAATGATTCGGTACATTATGATACGTTAAAACTTTCCATTCAATCAACAACGCTGTGGTTATCATGTAGTTAGGTTTAGGCACAAATAACACTTGGTTACGGTTCAGAAAAGATAATGTTTTGGCTACAAAAATACCCAGATTTGGTCAGATTATCCCCACAGGAAACACAGAAATGTCTTAGTAAAAGAAAAAATGCTTTTCATCGCACTATCCCAACAGTTAGTGCAATGATGTCTATGTGAAAAACAACGTGCTGTCTTGGCACCGTCTCTGTGAGAAATGAAATAATGTCTATTTATGAAAAAAACAGAAATAAACAAACAAAAAACAAACCATTTTGTCACACCATCCCAGCAGAAAATGCAGCAATGTCTCAGTTTAAAAAGAAAGTGCATCGATGGCTTAGTTAAATATCTGCTTTTCATGGCACTACACTCTGAAAAACAGCGATGAGTCACTAAAACACAAATATCTAAAAACACAAACACAAAAACTAAGATTTAAAGAGTTAAAATTCAGAAAATTGACGAATATTTGATATTTATAATTAGGAGTGATGCTGGTTAAAAACATGAACTCAAAAAAAGTAGAAAATCGTATTAATGTGTGATAATTTTTAAGGACTGATTCTGAAGGAGCGATATGAGTGTGAAATATTAAAGACTGTGAGTCGAGGGAACCAGAGGTGGTGAAATGCTACCTGATTTCCAGATTTCAGCACGACTAGTTTATGTTTGCATTGCATCACTTCTTTTTGTGTATTAACTCAAAGTATGGTGCCGTAGATCCCCGTGATAAACTGTAATTAACATCCTGTTAATGATACAAATGATTACACTCCAAAGTACAAAAGTAAACGTTTAACCCTGCAATTTTAGCTTTGTTTGCATGATCTTAATCCTAACTTTACTCCAGAAAACAGACATGAATGAGTTCAATAATCCAGAGAGAAAATCATACACATCACACTTATGTGTTGGAAACAGAGCGAAAGACAATGACAGTCAGCAGTTTCCTGCGACGCAGCGAGAAAACAAAAGGAGCTCCAGTGCTTCAGCTAAAGCGTTATATAATCTACACACAGTGTTTCCTCGTGTGGATTAGTGCGGTACTTCCCAAATAGTGAGAGGACATTTTTCTGTCCATAAGGAGTGTGGGGAGATAACAGATACTGACACCAATTATGTCAACCTGCATGTGTGAGTGATTCTTCTACATTTTGTGGAAGCTGCTGTTATATTCAGCAACAGAAGAAACTCAAAATGTCAGCCTCAGCTGATGTTTATGCATGCACAGGAAAGCTCCTCTCTTCCTCTCTCTCTCTCTGCTGTGTCACGCTGGAGATCCAGAGCCAGCGGAGAATACGAGCAACACGAGTCCTTTTTTATGCCTCAGTGCGAGAAGCTGCAACTCCATTTTTCAGATAGGAGAGGACACAATGACAGGTCTGCGAGTCTGTGGCAGCTGTCTGTTAAATTCAGAGGGGCTCCACATCCTGGCAGATGTCATGAATATTTAATGTTCAGTCTGAATTGGAAAAAAGTCGGGAGGAAAATGGAGATTCGGCAGTCACCCAGAGCTGCAGGATACTCTGTTTTCATGGGTTGGCACAGAGAAATGCATACTTTCTTTGTTACATAAACTCATCACACTCCTCTACAGCGTCTCCACAGGTGCAGTTTTAAGGTAATACAAACAATAACAGTCATTTGCTTAATTATTTTCTTGCTAAGAGTTTTTCATGTCTAAGCTACTGCCAGAGGCTAGCTTAGTTTAACACACAAGCAAGACTGATTGTGTCAAAAGGAAACAAAATCCACCGACCAGCCTTTTTCTGGTGGCGTTTTACCCTTCAAACATGGGCGTTTAAAGAGACCTGTCACCGCTGTTTTTTACCAAGATATCACTGCCTCTCCTGCTGGGACTGTGCCACTAAAAAATGCTATTTTCTAGTGTGACATCACTGCATTTTCAGCTGGGTATGTGCTTGAAAAGCATTTGTTCTTTACCAAAACATCACTGCGTATCCAGCTGAGATTTTTCTGGAAAAATGGTTGTTTTTCAGTGAGACATCACTGCATTTTCTCCTGGGATTGTGCCATGAAAAACTGTTGTTTTTAAACAAGATATCACTGTATTTGAAGTTGCCATTTAGCCACAAAAAAAACTGTTTTTACAAAAATATCACCTTATTTCCACCTGGGACTGTGCTAAAAAAGTGGTTGTTTGGTACAGTGGCATCACAGTATTTCCAGCTGGGACTGCGCCACCAAAACCGTATTTTTAAACATATCATGATCTTTTCCTAACCCTAACCAACCGGCTGTTGTGCCTAAATCTAACCACAAGTTACATGCTACAAATATTGCTGAAATGTTCAACATATCTGCTGCATAAAAACATACAAATGTACCACAGCCGTAGTTTGCAGGAATGTAAAATACCAGCATTTATTCTGGTGATTGGGTTAGAATATTTTCTTATTTAGGAAAACAAGCGCTCCAAATAATTACCATGGCAAATCATTAGCTGCTCCCACCCCCGCCCCCGCACCTCTTTAACGGTGCATTCAGCGGCATAATGCTGGCACCACCTGACCGATGAAACGGTCAGAAGGGCTCTTCAGTCAAAGCCAACATCAGAACAAAATGCTCTCACACGTTCGTGCAACATCTGCTCACAGAGCGGAGCCTGCGGGCTTCCATAGCTCCGATAATGATGCATTTACATAAATCATGTTTCCATAATGGGTGCTGATGGCAGACAAGTGTACACACCTTGTGACGCTCTCCTCTCCCTGTCATGTTGTCCACCTTCTGCTCCTCTTTCTTTGGTGTGAGCGCAGAGACACTGAGCTGTACGCTGCCTTGTTCTGAGTTATGACCACTTCTCTCATAAGCACAATGAAGCTGCGATCTCTCAGTTTGTGTTTCACTCCCTGCTATGGTGCCACCTGTCACACCCAACTTCACGCCAGCAAATGTCCAAATCAGAGGGCTGTGGAGACGGTCAGTTCAGAGCGTCGAGGTATTTTAGGTGAAAGCTTTTGGTTTTTCCGTCTCGTCTTTGAACAGCGGGGCCGCTATCTGCCTCCGTATCTTCTATTTACCTCAAACGTAATGATGCTGCTGCTGCTGTGAAGGCCTCTTCTGATGATTTTTTAATGATTTGCGCACATCACTGCAGTTTGTATAAGACAGTTGTCTTCCTTACACAACTGTAGAATAAAACACTGCTACGTTTTTCATTGTAACGCCACAGACTGCCTCCTGCAACCTTCAGTCATGAGGACAAATGACACGTCCTCAAACCTGCACTGTCGCTTATAAAAGAGTTTGTTTCTGAATGCACATGCTGAGCTGCACTGATAATGCATCGATCAAATCTGCAGTTTGATTAAAGTTGGTTGTTGGTTTCTTTTATGTGAAAAATTTGAGACCAATCTTTGAAAAATGTTGGTGTTCGGTGTTTCGGCAAATCACAATTGTGATGGATCAACATGATTTTTTTAATGAGCGACTGCTGTGTTTCTTGTGGCTTTTTAGCCTCAAAATGTGGGTGTTTTTTGGTAACCAATGGCTCTTTTTCCTGCAGCTTTCTAGCCTCCAAACAGCTGTTTTTTTCAGCTTCTGTGTGTATTTTCAGGGGCTCTTTAGGCACCTAGATGCAGGAGTTTTTTATTGACCCGTGGCTTTTTGTCCTGCAGCTTTCAAGAGCACAAACATGGGTGTTTTTAAGCGACCCATCTTTGTTTTGCCAGTGAGGATAGTGCCATAAAAATCTGTTGATTTTTACTAAGAGCTCCTGCAGTATTGTCGTCTCAAAGACAGTTATTTTAAGGAAGATTGTGCCATGAATTTATTTTCATGACACTATTTTCATTTTTTAGAGACATCATTGCTTTTTCAGCTGGGATTATGACCCCAAAAGTGGGTATTTTAAGCCAAAATGTGATCTTTTCTCAACCATAACCAAGTGTTTTTTGTCCCTAAACACAACCAAACATTAACTACAGCGTTGTTAAAATGTAAAGTTTCAATGCATCTATTTTAGGAAGCCATTCTGCTGTTAGTTTGAACTTTGATCAAGTGTTATATTGTTCTACGTGAATCATTTTATGCTGCTGTTGCGGTCACAACGAACAGATTTTAAATCTCGCTGAGAATATTCTTGGTAAAGTGAAGATAAATAATAATATAAATAATGACTGTAATGATAATATTAACAATAATAATATAAATAAAAATAAAAATTAAATAAAAATTGAAACATAAAAAACATAATATTGAAAGAATAATAATTATAAATAAGAAGAATAAGAATAAAAATGGAAAAATAAAAAATTATTATGCTAAACTACAGAAATAATATTGAAAAATAAACAATAATAATATGAATAAAAATACCTTCCTCCTTGTTATGAATGTGTTGCCTAAAACCATCCTAAGATAGTATTTTGTTTACTATCCAACACATCAAGGTATCAAATAAAGATAATTATTGAAAAAAAAATAAAAATAAAAATCCCCTCCTCACCTGAGCGTCTGATATGGACACGCGTTTGGACTCCACGGTGGGCCGGCGAGCCACACGAGGGGATATGTGTGTGTATCCGCCTCCTCCGGACGACAGGTAAGTGCCTCTCTCCTGCAGCGATAGCTTCCTCCCGCTCAGGTGAGGCCGCAGCCCGTGGATCCTCTTGGCCTGAGCGCCTTCCTGCTGAGCCCCGCCGTTCCTCACGCCGTTTGTAGCAGAGCCGCTTGAGTCTTTTGTCGTCATGGCGGCCATGATGTCCGTGAGACTGCCGGTCTGCTGGTCGGGGTCGGGGTCCAGCCTCTCACGGCCGGTGTCACTGCTCATAGCCATGGCGGGCGAGAAGGCGGGAGCGGCGCAGGAGCAGGTGGCGGGGAGAGTTCTGGGGAGCGCCCAGCAGCATCAACGTGACCCGGGCCAGCGTCCGGACGCAGCGATCAGCGTCTCTCCAGAGCTGGAAAAACAAAAACAGATGCTGCGAGATCAGTCGGCTACCGACAGAAGACAACAGATCCAAAATACAGCTAAGAAAAATACATTTTAACAGCCGACTTTGTTTCAGTCGAGGCCAAAAGAGTCCAGACTAATAATATTATCACAATAACTTAAGATAAGCAAAGATCAATGCAGTGTCATATTCATTTTTGTCTTTCTTTATGGTGCATTTTGTCTTTTTTTTGTTAAATGAATTTTACTCCAAAAATAAGTGTATGGAGATGAAAGGGGGTCTGTAACCAGAACTGTACAAAATCATACCCCCCCCCAATTGCACTTAATGGATAGTGAAAGGGAAAAGAGATGGCGTTAAAGAAATTCCCCATGAGATGGATGCAAGGTTACACTGACACTGAGCGCCAAAATTTAATTAGTTAATCTTTGAGTCAAAATGTACATTTGTGTCAAATTTGAAGAAATTCCCTCACAGTGTTCTTTATATATCATTGTCATAAGTATGAGAATGACAAAGTCATGGTGTCCGTGACCTTGACCTTGGACCTATGACCACCAACATCTAATCAGTTCATCATTGCGTCCAAAGGGGTGACTGTGCCAAATTTGATGAAATTCCCTCAAGACGTTCTTGAGATATCATGTTTACGAGAATGAGACGGATACAAGGTTACACTGACCTTGACCTTTGACCCATGACAACTAAAGAGTACATTGATAAGTCCAAGTGTACATTTGTGTCAAATTTGAATAAATTCCCTCAAGGTCTTCTTGACTTATCACCTTCACAAGTGTAAGACAAACAAAGTCCCGGTGACCTTGATCTTTGACCTATGACCACCAAAATCGAATCAGTTCATCATTGTGTCCAAGGGGGTGATTGTGCCAAATTTGAAGAAATTCCCTTTAAGGTTGTGTTAAAGTTAAGTACTTTTTAAAAACTTTTTTTAAAAAATGTTTTAGCTTAATATCATTTGCTGTAATGGCTCATCATGTTTTTGTTCATCATTTTTTCCTGCTCGAGACTAAAGTCTACTCGTCATCATCAAATTATTATCCTTTTATTTTACCGCACAGATTAAAGATTGATTTTAATCATGCCAACCCAAAATTGATGTGAATGAAATAAACTTTTTTGCTGCATGTAAATTAAACCTTTTGAATTCTCTGTCAGATATTTGGCCGGCCATATTTTACAGTGAGAGCACCTGTGAGACTTAAGTTTAATCAACCAGTCAGATAAAAGAGAAAACGCCGCCTGTGTGTGTGTGTGCTGTGTGTGTGTGTGTGTGTGTGTGTGTGTGTGTGTGTGTGTGTGTGTGTGTGTGTGTGTGTGTGTGTGTGTGTGTGTGTGTGTGTGTGTGTGTGTGTGTGTGGGCGGCCCGGTGGGTCAGGTTGTTTACAGTAGACCTGCACTCATAAATTGAAATAAATGTCCTCCTGATGAAACCCAAAACGCTGCACAGCTAATTATGCTTTCTGCCTCTGCTCACGGCTCCCCGTGTGCCCGTGAAATGCTGGTGGGTGGACGGACACACAAAGAGACGCACACATGAAAACCACTGAAGGTATTGTGTGCACACGGAGTGTTTAAGCCGCGTTTGCTTATTGTGCTTTTTCTCTTTCATCTCTAATGAAAATCTAGATCGCCACAGACAGAATATCAAAGCGGCGTTGTACATGTGGCTCAGCTTTTGTTCTGCAGGTGGAAAGACACAGATATGCAAAGGGACGACGTCCAGCCATCCAGGGACAAGGACAGCCACTCCAACAAGGATTCATCTGAGTAACGGCGGGAATCAAGAGGCACACGTGTGGCGGCCGCTTCCTCCTGCCAAACACAGCCGGCTCTGTGGTTCTGAGACACGGAGGTGGTCAGTAAGTGGGCCATGTGGTGCTATTCCTGAAGTGTGTCAGGAAGGTAGAGCTTCATTTGCAAAAAATAACGTGTTCCACTTTGTCCAGGTGGGTCGCGCTCAGTCATCGACGTGCACAGTCATGGCTTCATACGTGTTGTCACCAGGCTGACGTGGCTGCAGGGCGCCATCGCCTCTTCAGCACTTTGCTCCAGACCGAAATATCTCCACCACCGAAGGACTGCAGAGATTTGGGGTTTTTTTAACAGACATTCATGTTTCCAAGGTGATGAATCCCAAAGACCCTGGCAACCAAGTGACTTTTCCTTTAGTGCCACCACGGGGTTGAATATATTGAACCAAATTCTGAGTATACTGAGTGAAAGTCTGAATATACAAAATTAAACCTGAGAGGATGGAATGACTGAAACTTGAGAATACTTAATGAAATTTAAGAATATGGAATAAAAATTTGATAATATGGAATGAAACTCGAGCAAATTGAATGAAAATTGACAATATGGAATGAATGAAGCTTTAAAACGTGGAACAAATGAACTTTGTGAAAATGGAACGAAATTTAAGAATACTGAATAAAACCTGATATGTGATGAAACTCGAGAATACAGAATGAAAATATATAATATATAGAAATATAGAATGAAATTTTAGAATATGGAATGAAACAACAAAAAATGGAAAACAACTCAAGAATATCAAATGAAATTTGAAAATACGGCACAAAACTTGAGAATTATGCCTAAAATTTGAGAAAATAGAATAAATTTGAGCAAATAAGACTTGAGAATACCGAATAAAACTTGTTGTGTTCTGCTGTCAAAAGTTTCATCCACAACTATTTGATCACAAAAATATCCATGAATTCACTACTCAGACAAGTACACACACACACACACACACACACACACACACACAGTCATCTGTCCATATCCATATTTCAGCCGGCTCTTATTCAATCTATGTAAATTGCGTTTGCAGGAAAAAACCTTTTAGCTGCCGAGCGCATTGTTTGACTCCTGACTCATTTGAGCAAAAACAAAAAGGAACTGTCATATTTTGCTAATTCTGATCACAACCGGTGATTATCTGTCTGTTGAAACGGGTCGCTCTCCTCCCCGCCGCATGTGTGAGCGATATCCTGGCAGGAGTGGGAGGCGGAGGAGCCGCAGCACTGGTCTGGTTATTAATTTCAGACTTTGATTTGTTTCCAGAAGCAGGTAACCTCACAGTTTCATTTAATTAGGTTCAATATTCTTTCACTGCATCCATCTTGCTGAATATCTGAGATGAAATAAACACGACTCCTCTCCGTAGGTTTAACTGTCTCTCTGTAAAAGCTGCAAAACATTATTTGAAATTGTTGAATGTTTTGGTGAATTAGATGTTTTTTTAAAAAACAACTATCCGGTAATTAAATTCTTTCTCTTATTTTTCTGCCACTGTCAAAACTATTCACACAAATTCCTTCTGAGTGGTTCAAAGCGACTGATGTCTTCTTTACTCAAATAAACTGCCTTCAGAGAGAAACACAGCCGCATAATTCAGATATTTTATCGACACAGTCAGGACAAAGTTGACTCAACCGCCTGAAAGCTGGTTGCTTTTGTGTCGTGATGTGCATTTTTGACATCACTGCATTTCCAAGTGGGATTGTGCCAGAAAACGGTTGTTTTTACATTGAGAGATCACTGAATGTCCAGCACAGATTGAGCAAGTAAAGATTTTAATGTTTTTTACCAAGACATCACTGTGTTTCCAGCTGGGATTGTGCTAGAAAAATAGCTGGTTTGGGTTTTTTTTTAAAAAAAAAAAACAATGACGTCACTGCTTTTCCAACTAGGATTGTGCTAGAAAAGTGGTTGTTTTTTTAAAACACATCACTGTGTTTCCAGCTGGGATTGTACCAGAGAAACAGCTTCTTCTTTTTTTTTCTTTTTTTTACAAAGACATCTATGTTTTTCCAGCTGGGATTTAGCCCCGAAAAATGGTCGCTTTTCTACCAATTCATCACGACATTTCCAGCTGAGATTGTGCTACAAACATTGCTGTTTCTTCACTGAGACATCCCTACGTTTCCCACTGGGATTGTGCACAAAAAAATGTTGATTTCCACACATCAGTGCATTTTCTCGTTGAAATACTGCTTGAAAATCGGTTGTCGTTTTTATTAAACAGACACATTACTGCATTTCCATCTGGTTTTCTGCTAGAAAAGTGGTTGTGTTTTTACAAAGAAATTACTGCTTTCCAGCTGGGATTTTAACACAAAAAACATTGTGTTTCTACCGTTGCATCACTACGTTTCCAGCTGCGATTGTGCCCCCAAAATCGAGCCAAAACATGATGTTTTCCTAACCACACCTTAACAACAGTGGATTGGAAACCTAATCTCTCGACACAGTCACTAAATAATGGCATACAAATGCATCAACGTGCAAAGCCAATAGATATTCCTTTGACTTGGCTGCAGTGTAAGCGCTCTGACTTGATATTAAAAAGACTGATGTGTTAGTTTGGGCTGATTGTGCCCTGTAATTAAAGAAAAGGAGACAATGAGATTGGTCTCTCTAGTCTGTAAAACCCTGCGGTGAAATTGTTTTTCCACAATGAAGATGAACAAGATGCTCACTGCCTAAAATAATTGCATTAGTTTAGTTTTTTTATATAATCGCTTTATTTCCACCCGGCAAACACTGTGAATACTGGATAGGGAGCACTGAATCCTGGTTATTTTGCAATTGATTTAAAATTGTAAGATGCGACAAGATATTGTTGATGGCTGAGTTTGTTACTTTCATATCGTAACGTCTGTACTGATGGTTTCCCTCAAAACCGTTAACAGTCAAACTGAAGTGTTAAGTCGACGGAGCAAATGAAGTTAATTTGATAAGTGAAGAAGTGCTCTTTAATTAGACACAAAATTATTCCTGACATTTGTCCTTTTAATAAGCTTTAAATGGGAACAGTGGAGATAAAGCTGCGTAAAGCCGCTGCAGTGCAGCACAGTGCTGCAGTCGACCATAATGGTCCTTCTGGCTCTGGAATCAACTTTTGATCAGCACCAAGATGCAAATGGCACCCAGCAGAGTCCCAGGAAGACGCACACAGAAGAGACGGAGATCCATCAGACCGATGTATGCACAGCCTCAGCATGAGAGGGGCTGCAAATGTTTATCATTTAGCCCTCTCTGTAAGGCGCAGGAGGGGTCAGCGCTGAGATAAGACGCAACCTATTTCATTCCTTTTCATCAGCTGACATTTACCGCCGCTTAGATTACCTTGCAGGATGTGTTCCAGCTCTGTGTATAATAGCGATGCAGCGTGCAGGTCAGCAGTCTCTTGCTCTGCATGCATTTCACAGAAAACGGGAACACAAACAGCTCGATAATCTCACAGATCAGTCTGTGAAGTTCACCCGATGCAGATTTACCGAAAACGAATGCAAGAAACAATCCTGCAACATTACATTTAAACACATACCAGCGCACAGCCAGTTACGAACGTTAACCAGGTGTTAAGGCCATTTTAACCATGACAACATAGATGTTAGACCGGTAATAATCAAATCCACAGGGTGCCAGTTTTTCAATTCACAATAAAATAAAGTGACTGACACTGTGAACTGTTTTTGTACTTTTAGTATCCATAAGATGCCAGAGTTCATAAAACAGCATCAAAATAAAGCTTATTGATCAAAAAAAGTGCCAGAGGCGGATCCCCCACACCCCCAACAGAGGTCCTAGCTAATCCTAGAAATGTCCTACAATCTGAGAAATGTCCTAAAACACTATTGTCCTACTCTTGCATGGCTATTTGTCTGAAATGTAATGCACACGTGAGAAGTGCGGACATGACGTGACCGTCCTCACAGGATCCACGCATTGCCAGTTTACACGGCGACAGAAGGGGTGGCGTTACAAAAAAATTACACTCTGGAACCCTGTTTCAAAAGTTTGCTTTTTCAGGCTCCAATAATCCCGTTGTCTTTTGAACGAAAGGCCAAACCGCAACAAAATGTTCACGTTTCATAGAAGACGTGTAAACGGTCCCTCAAACACAGTTCTGAAGGAACCTGTATCCGTTCACATGATTACAGTGTAACTGTGCCTGCAGCGCTCTGTGGTTGCCTCTGTATATTCAATTATTTCTGGTCTGCGCTGAGGTCAGTTCTTTGCGGGGAAACAGTACGTTATCTGCCATTACGCGCTCTGTTCCACATCACCGGCACACAGTTTGTCGATATAATCACACGAGTGCACGCCTCTCCTCGTATGTCACCGTCACAACACACAGAAAACCTGAGAAAACGACACACCTGTCTTTGGTTATGCAAATGCAGGAAAGAAAAACGTCCCTGCAATCACATAATTGTAATCACCACCAATCAGAGCTGATTGTTGGTGATTCTGTTGAGCGCAGAGGTGCAGCTCACTTCAAACTGTTGAATTTCACTGCTGATGATAACTTGGAACGAAGACGAAGACGGAAAAGGAGAAATTCACTGTCATCAACAGAAGAGACACGTACACTTTAATCTACAGCCGTGCCCTCTGCTCCAACACTTCCTTGAATGCTGCAGTTACCTGGATAAAGACGGTGTTTTTCAGAGCATAAATCACCGCAGGTCTGCAGGGTCGCCCGCTCGCACCGGCTAAACTCAGAGGCTCTCTGTTGAATATACGCCGCGGCTGCTGCTGTGCCTGCTCTTTGCACTCTGCCAAGGACCCCAGAGGAGGTAAAGAAAAACATCAGGAGCAATGAACAAGGAGCAAATGAACACATTGATGAAGGATTTTTCTCCGGGTGCATTAGGGAGGCTGGTTCCAGGTTTCTCTGCCAGCAAATAAAGGATCTCATTTTTTGATTTTGGCTGTGAACGTTTGTGTTTGCCGTCTGCACACAACAACACGGCGACGGAGAGAAATAAAAGCCAGGTTAAGGGTGAAAGTGGTTTACTAATGGAGCCAAATGGAATCATTTGTTCACCCCGTGCAGCCCACTCTCTCCTCACGCTGTAATTGGCTCGGCTGAAGCTTCTCCATCTGAGCTCGTTGAAAGACGGCAGCTATTGAAAACACTTCATATTCAAATGTGCTCTTCAAGGATCTTGCTGGTTTAATCAATCCATTTTCTTTTTCATCAGTTTGTTTGCCTGATTAAAGAAAGATGTCGCTCGACTATATGAGTTTGAAATATTGAAATTTGTTTCTGCAGCAGCACATTTTTCCGAGACAGAGCATCAATAATTAATCATCCATTAGCAGCAGAATACTGAGCAGGTCCAAATGAGATTTACATCCAACCCAATCGCCAGAAAAAATGGTGGCATTATACGTTCATGCAAACCACAAATATGTTCCATAATGCAGGTACATTAAAGTGTTGTTTCAACAATGCTGTGGATAATGTGGTTCAGTTTAGGTACAAAAAACACTTGGTTATGTTTTGGTGGCACAGTCCCCACTGGAAATGCCACAATTTGTCTGTAAAAAAAAACAACAGCTTTTTGGTGGCACTAGCTCTGCTGGAAAAACAGCCACAGGTTGCTAAAAAAAAAAACCATGTTGAAGGGTTTTACAGATGCAGAAAACACAGTGAGAGGTGCCCAAAACTCTGCAAGAAACACAGTGACGGAGTCCCAACAAACACTCATTTTTGGTGCCTAAAATACGCTGGAAACACAGTGACGGGTAACTAAAATAAAAGTGTAAAAGGGAAAAATGACTAAAAAGTCACAGGAGCCATAGTAGAGGTAGGCACAATAGGTTTATCCTAAAAATAACAACTCTGCGCTGCACTCTCAGCTGGAAAAACCTACACGTCGCTAAAAAACACCCATGTTCACCGGCTAAATAACCACATGAAAAATAGCCACAGGTCATAAAAATACACTCACATTTGAGGGCTAAAAAGTTGCTGGACAAACAGCGATATCTTATTATAAATATAAAACAACAACATTTGGGGCTAAAGAGTTACAAGGAAAACAGTGATACCTTATAAATACAACCACTTGTTGTGGCACTATTGCAGCTTGAAAAACATTGGTGCAAACTCACTGGCTAAAAAAAACACAGAAAAACACATCACTGCTGGAAAATCAACTACAACTGGGAAAGACCTAACTTTGGGCCTGTAAAAGAAACAGCCATGAGTCGCTGAAAATAACCCATGTTTGGTGCCTAAAAAACAAGCTACAGGTCACTAAAAAACATGCTGGGGGCCAAAAAGTCACTGGATAAAAGATAAAAATCCTATTTTCTGCAGATGGAAAAACAGTGACCGCTCCCTCACAAACACCCATTCTGGGGGGCCAAAAAGTCACTGAAAAATAAGCACAGGTCGATAAAAACCACCCATATTTGGGGCGAAATATTTGCTTGAAAAACAGTAATGCCTTGTAAAACAAAAAACAACAACAAAAAAACGCCTCTTATGACACTATCGCTGCTGGAAAAACAGTGACGCATTTCCAAAAAACACCCACATTTGGGGGCTAAAAAGCAAAACACAGCAATGACTTGCTAAAAACAGTTTGGTATCTGCAGATGGCAGACGTCTTACCTGGACGGCACAGTCCACCATCCCCTCCACCTACACACTCACTTTAAAAGCGGTGACATGTTTTGTCAGAAACATATAAAAGTAAGGAATTTGTGGTTTGCAGAAACATTTTCTTGTGGCGACTGAGCTGCACACTGCAGAGGATTTTTTTTTTCTTGCTTCTGGGCGCGCAGGTTGAGCAGGTCCTCTCAGTCTCCCATCGCCTTCCCCTGTCACATTTCATCTAACTCAAGCGGAGGACAGGTCACGTTAGCTGCAGAGAGGCAGAGATGCAGGAGCGGGGCGGAGAGCGCAGCAGGAACTGGCTGTTCCTGATGGACGATAGAGCAAGCCGAGGGAACAGCTCGGATTTGCATGGCTTTTGTGCACACCTGCCCCCTCTCACACACACACACACACACACACACACACACACACTTGACTTTGTTTTTCACAAAAGGATTAACGGAGACATTTTACCCCCCACCCCACCCCCACCACACACACGAACGCACACACACGTTCCTCCAGTTGGCAGCAGTTGTGATTGCGCCTCATCATCTCTGACTGAGCCTCATTCATTTGAAGCAGAGTGAAGCATCTTCAGAGCCTCTGGAGACGCTCAGAGATCAGATATCAGATCTGCGATCAGGGGAAACTCCAGCACTACAAACGCTGAGGAATATATATATATATTTTTTTAATGTCTGAGACAACTTACTCTCAGAGGCAGCAACACATGCAGAACGAGTCGGCGTAAATGTCTCAGAGTGTGTGATATCAGCTCCATCACAGCAGCAGTCAGAGAGCACAACACTGAGCCACTCACAACGAGAAAAAAACCATCAGCATCCCCAAAATGAAGTCCTGAACAAAGTGAGAAGACAGAAAAAAGAAAAAAAATGTGCTTTTCAAAATCAAGCATTAATATGATTTTCTTTACTTTCGTTGAGTTTATTATTCTAGTCCTGATTATAAATATCAAATATTCATTAATATTCAGAATTGTAACCCTTTCAATGGCAGGTTTTTGTCATGTTGACACTGTTTTTAGATGAAAAAAAAAGATTATTTCCAATATACTACATGCTAGGTAATTTCTTTCTTAATTATCACAGTCTGGGATATGTCAGTGATTAGCAGCATCATTTATTTTTATAAATTATTGTTTTTTGTGCAGCTTCAAATACTCACACAAAATGCACTTTAGGATACAAAAATGATTATACATTAATATGATTTTCTACTTTCATTGATTATTTTTTTAACCAACATCAGTCGTGATCATAAATATAAAATATTATTTTTATTTTTACTTTAACCCTTTTAATGCTAGGTTTTTGTCATGATGCCACCATGTTTTTAGATGAAAAAAAGCAAAAACTGAATTATTTTCAGTATACTACATGTTAAGTTTTTTAAAAATTATTATTATCATCACAGTCTGGGATATGTCAGTGTGTGAGTGTAGCTGCTGACAGTCTGGGATATGTCAGTGTGTGAGTGTAGCTGCTGACAGTCTGGGATATGTCAGTGATCAGCAGCTACATTGACTGTGACAGGTCACTTAGTGGAAATAGCATGTATTTCCTCCATATGCCAAATATGGTCAAAACGACCTCATCAGGTGGAAAATAGTCAAAATGACAAATTCAAAGTCAAAAGCCCAGAATGACACCCAGAAATAATACAAGTCCTGTTTTTCTGCTTTGATGGCTGTGGGATCAAAAATGTCAGGAGCTGTAGGAGCTGAGCTGGAAATTCAAGATTAAACAAAAATACACAATCAAAATTTATTCCATTTGCATGAGCACAAAATGATCAAAACATGAAGAATGAAAAGCACATAAAATAAAACAAGCAGTCCCTAAGGGTTAAACTCACAGGAACAAACCCCATAATCACGGCCTTCTCCAGGACAAAACACTTTCCTGTGTTCACCTGTCACTGGCTAATCCCTGGAACTCTTTAATTCAATCCCCAGGATTAACAGGCCACTGTACGAGACACGACTCGCTGTACGGTAAACCTGTTAAAACCATTCCTGTTTGGCCGATCAATGTGATGTGATTGTGAAAACAGGCTCCTCGGGCCACACAGCGTCCATGAGCAGCGATCAATCTGACTGGACAGAAATACACTCTGGGACAATCCCAACCAAATCCAGGGCCACCCTCTCAGAGGCTGGCTGCCTCGGGCGATAATAAGGCCGGGAT
This sequence comes from Plectropomus leopardus, assembly GCF_026936395.1. NCBI lineage: Eukaryota > Metazoa > Chordata > Actinopteri > Perciformes > Serranidae > Plectropomus > Plectropomus leopardus. The sequence continues at coordinate 1,788,966 of NC_142190.1, read as the reverse complement.
TACACGGGATACAAGAGTGCGAACTGAAAACTCGGATGAGCCAATTATTCCTCCTCTACTCACACTGACAACGAGTCTGCAGCTCCCAGCGACGCTGACCTTCCCTGAACTCTAGAAATGTCGGCATCTAACAAGGACAGAGGCGCCCGGGATCAGCCCCCCTCCAGACAACAGACGGATGGAAACCGATCAGCAGATTTGTGGTGTGGCGAGGTGGAGCGGGCCGCGGTGACGGCTCCACCCTCTGTCCTTGTGACACTGTTCAGGATGTCCCATAGCTGGACCTGCGACCAGTTCACTCTATTTTTAGAGCGAGTTAGTCGCACCAGGCTGAGTAGCATAGATATTCAACTTACAGCGGGCCAAATCTGGCGCCCCATAAGGTGCCAGGTGACCCCCCAACTAGGGCTGGGCGATAAAACGATAATGATATTAATTGCAGAACAACTTTTCCTGGATTGAAATATAAGAAGTTAATAGAACGTGGACAGAACTCATTCCAGCCATGTTTTGACAGACAACACAAACAGCCAACGATAATAAGAACTGCACCGCAACAAACAAAATGCAGAGAACAACTTCGACTCTAGAACAGCTGAGTGTTTGACAGCCACAGCTTTGACACGGCCTAATTTGCAGACCATCTTCAAGGTGATACCACAATTATCATCATAGATCATCCGACTGATTATTGATGATTAATTAACAGCTCTCACATTTAAACAAACTTTTCAAATTGCTGCACAATTCAAGATAAAATTTAAGGATCATAAACAGGGAAATAATGGCTTAAATGTAAGCTGAATTAAAGTTATGATAATCACATAATATTTTCATTATGATACTACATGTCCTGACAGTCTGGTCCAGCCTGGACATGTCCGACAGCCTGTTCCATCGCGTGAACATGTCAAACAACCCACTCCAGCGTGAACATGTCCAACAGCTCGTTCCAGCGCAGACATGTGCGACAGCCTGCTCCAGTGTGGACATGTCCAACAGCCCGCTCCAGTGCGGACATGTCCCACAGCCCACTCAAGCATGGACATGTCTGACAACCCGCTCCATCGCGGACATGTGCGATGACCTGGTCCAGCACATGGACATGTCCAAAAGTCCACTCCAGCACGGACATGTCCGATGGCCCTGTCCAGTGCAAGGACATGTCAAACAGGCCGCTCCAGTGCGGACATGTCCAACGGCCCGGTACAGCGCGTGGACATGTCCAACAGCTCGCTCCTGTTCACGGAAACGTTTAACATCCCACTCCAACTGGCGAACCGCGGTCCAGATCCGGACCAAAACTTCGTCCTATCCGGACCCGTGGCCAAGTTGTAATAAAATTTTAGGTATGAGGTTCAGACCTTTGCTGGGAGGAAATTAAGTAACTGGACCTCTTTGAATCTTAGATGAACAGGTCATCCTAAAATCTGAGAAACATCCTAAAATCTGGGAAATGTCCTCAAATCCTAGCAATGTCCTAAAATCTGAGAAATGTCCTACAATCCCAGAACTTTCCTAAAAATCCTAAACATCTGTATGGGGATGCTGTGACTGGCCCCTGGCCTCCTGTCATTTTGTTAAACTTGCCTGGAACGTCTTTACTGTACACTGTCCAACGACATCAGCTACATTTTTCTTCAAGGAGAGGCTGAAAGAGTTAATATAGATGGGAAGCAGCTCGGGCTGAAAATTCTCCTTCAGAGCTTCAGTATCACAGAGCTGGAAATCTGCGATGAAGTGAGCCCGCAGAGGATTAATCTGCGGCTGCTGAAAATGAGAAGCCATCTATCCTCTCTGCTGGGAGTGATGCTCGGTGGCCTCTAAATCCCCCCGAGAGGCCGAATATCTCTGTGATCTCTGTCCTTTCTAGAAACCTGCCGCGGCTTAAACTCGTCTCACGGACTAATAATACGTCTAGCTTTCACTCGTCATCACACGCTCCACAATAAAAACACATTTGATACCAGCTAATTCATATTCAACAAGCTTTTCACTCGACAGGTTTTACATGCAGGTCGATGCCTTCAGAGGGTTGTTTCAGAGCCATCACGTTCTGCATTTTTAATGTGACAAAACACAACAATGCTGAGATTATTTTTTAAATCCATGTATATTTAGCCTTTAACCAGCTCCAACATAGCTTGCTCCTGCTGCACATCTATAACATGCTAGATTTTACTTGATTTTATGCTTTTTATACACTATTTTTGGCCTTATTGTTATTAATAATGTCAGTGGGTTTTATTTAATTTATTTTCCATCTTATGTTATTCTATGTATTCAGTTCTCAACCTTATCTTTTATCTTACTTTTACTAGTATTATCAAGTGGGTTTTGTCCATGTTAAGATGCATTAAATGTATTCCATTTTGATTTTACAGTATTTTTACTTGCAGGTTTTATTATGTCTTTTTGTCACTGTCTGGTGAGATACTGGTATTTTTATACAAGTATGGCTTTCAGGTACTTGACCATAGATAGTAGATACCTCATTGGCCGCCGCTCTAATCTCGCTGCTATGCGTCTGTTAACAAAAAGATGAGGGTCCATATTTTTGGTGGTGTTTAAAATCACATCGTCAGTATGCTGTAACACGGTGACGCAGCCAAAGCCTCGCTGTCATAACTCCATAATAAGGGCATGTAAATGAGGATTTGGAGTCTGTAAATAATGTAAATCTTGTTGCTCTGTAACATTTTTTAGATGAGTCATCGAAGAGCTGCCGGGCGAAACATGTGCTCCATCAGATCACAGCAGCCTGCTGGTGTCGTCCTCGACCTCTGACCTTTCCCCCAAAACCAGAACACCACCTCCAGCCTGATTCTGTCTCTGAGCGCCTTGTTTTTTCTAGAGTTTATTTTTTTTCCAGCCATCAAGAGCACATTTAGAAACCTGCGCCGAAGAGACGAGCTGAAAAAAAAAAACCCTCACATTTTGTTTTGATGTCTTAAATGTTGTGAGAGACGGACGAGGCGAAGAAGCGATCATCCCGCTCAAACTAACACATTTATTTTCTTCAACATTTATTTTCCCTCAGAGTTTTGTTGATACTTAAGGAGCCACTAAACTTTGATATAATATGCACAATCTTACTATTTAAAGCCACATTTCCAGAGGGTTTAACCCTTTGAAACCTCACTTTTCTTGCGCTTGATTCAGATGCCTTTCACAAGTCACTTAATCTTTGAACAGTAAGAAAACTGCTTTGATTACATAAAAAAGAAATGGGGGAAAACGCTGGTAACACTGCGAGAGAAATCCAACAAAAGGCAAGAAATAGATTTAGAAATTTTTGTCCATGTCCTTTTAACTATATTTAAAATGATCATAATTGTGTATTTTAGATAACGTTATAGAATTAAGCACTATTTTTTAAGGTCGTTTCCTTGGATTTTTCTTATCTTTCTTTTTCCTTTTTTTTTGCTAATTTTTAGTTAATTACTTGTTTTTTTATTTCCTCCTTTTGCTCATATTCTTTTTTTAAACCAAATTTTGTGCTTTTTGCATCATTTCTTCTTAAGTTGCTCATTTCCTTCTATTCATGTTTTTGAAAGAAAATAAGCCGACTTGCTCAGGTTTTAAAGGGTTAAAGAATTATGTCACTTTGTTAGTTGTCGCTGTTTTTAGTACCTGCACACACCGTGTGTGTGTGTGTGTGTGTGTGTGTGTGTGTGTGTGTGTGTGTGTGTGTGTGTGTGTGTGTGTGTGTGTGTGTGTGTGTGTGGCTTCAGTCAGAAGTGTACATCATCCTGTCAGTGTGTGTGAGGAAGTAAAGGTGTAAAACAAACAACAGCTGTCAGACCGTTAACACTGGAGGCGCTTTCACCGCAAAATATCGTCGAACATAAAATCCATAAAGCACGATGTGGCGAGCGGAGGCGGCAGGAGGAGGAGGAGGAGGAAGTTGAGTCTTTATTGACGGTGTGTGTTTTACGTCCCCCTCAGGATGTTTTCCTGATAACTGTGTCCCTGAACGTTTCATAAAGCGCCATTATCGGGTCAAACTCTCAAAAGAGGAGATGAAGATGAACAGGAACATAAAGCCGCAACAACTAAAAGGTCCAGTGTCCAGATTTCGGGGGATATTTTGGCAGAAATGGAATATAATACGTGGCGTGCTGCCAGATATCGATATTTGGAGCTGGACTGTTAATTAGGAGCGCTACTGGAATATACATATGTACAGTTCTGTTACTGTGTCCTTTTTGTGTGGTAATTCTATGTAATCTTGATGTAGATATTTACTTTTTTCTCTTTTTTACCATTACTGTTATTGTATGCATATTATTGTATGTATACTTGATACCTGTGTTTTTTTTTATTTTTTGTTCTTTTTCTTTACTAAAAGCCTAACTGGGGACTGGAGTTGGAAACTAGAAACAGCTATAATCTCTCTATGTGAAATATCAGTTACTACAGCTTGTTTATAACAAGCTGCAGTGGTACTATATTCATTTGCATTGTCACTATCTTAAAAAAATAATCAATGTATGAAAAAATAAATTTCTAAGACTCGGGACAGAGATGTCTAAAAGTTTGCTTTCACTTACAAAAAGCTGTTCCTCTCATCCATTGATGTGATCCGATCAGCTGTTAACGGATCAATTATCCACATCGCAAGTGACAAACTACTGCTGAGGAGCAAATGAACTCACTGAGTCACAAAAACAAATACACACTTGTGGATTTAAAAGATGCTAAAAAAAAAAATACAGTTTAAATACTTAAAATATACAACATCTCTTACTTTATATTTATCTTTTAGTTCTTCAGATGATTTCCAAATTCTCTTGTCTCCCTGTGTAGTTGGACATTTTGAATAATTATTGATGGGTTATTCCAGATTTGGATATGTTTGGGAATTTCAATTATTTTCTTCAATTTTTTCCTAAGTAATATTATAAGTAGAAAAATTAGCTGTTTTATTTTATTTTACTTTTTCAAAATTGATGTGTTTTCATTAGACGTATTTTATATTCGCAATAATAATTTGCTCAGTTTGAGGTTTAACAGAAACCTGACTTCTTTTTTTCAAGCATTTAATGTACTATTAGTGACTAAATTTGCTGTTTTATTTATCAATTTATTCATTTTTGAGAAAATAGCTATTGTTAAATTGTTAGGTCGTAACTGACATTTGCAATTTTAATTTGTGCGATTTGAGGGTTAACGGAAACCCGCCTGGTGACTAATGTCAGCAGCTTCTGACTTCGCCCTCGTCTCCTGTGCCAGTTCTCTTTTTCTCCCAGCAGCATGAGGGCCAGATTCTTCTGCAGAAATACGACTGTTTCAGCCTGTGAGCCGCCGGCCTCTTTCTCCGCTCATCAATAATGTGAGCAGCGGCGCTGAGGAGCCTCCCGCTCTCCGTCCCGGTGCCAGCTACAAAGAGAAATTTAGATGCAGTAGCCAGGAGAGGGGAGACAAGGCCGGTCGATTCTCCAGGACTGGACTGGATTTGAGTAACGGTGTGCTCACGAAAATAGGTTGTCTTCTAAAAAGCGGAGCGGCAGAGTCAGCCGGCCCAGGGTCAGATTCGGCTTCTCACTCCTCCAGGATTTCATCACAAACACGAGCAGATCTGCTCTTTCATGCACTTCCATCATCCACACAAGAGGGATATTTCTGCCGGCCTGTTGCAGGCAGACCTGAGCAGAAATAGTAAAGACGGTGAAGAGGGGACGACTGTCAGCAGAGATTTCTCGGTGCAGGTTTAAGCACCGGCTCTTCAGCTGGCAGAACTCGCTGAAATCACGAAAACGTCTTTGAGTCTCCAGAGCGATTCCTCCTCCAGCAACGCTGTCATACGCTCCCGTAGACAATCTGCCAGAGCCTCCTCCACCGCCACGCCACGCAGCTTTTATAGAAGCAGCTCCTTCTTAATGTATTAATTAGCCATTTTTATGTTGTCACAGCACAGGGAGGACTGGAGTTACTGATATGATAATAATACATTAACACTAAGTCATGCCAGCTCCTTTCAGGCCATAAAACTGAATATGGACTCCCATCGAACGCCGATGCCAAAGAAAGGACGTGGGCTCAGGCTGAGCGGAGGGAGCTGAGCCTAAAGTCTACATTTACAGCTCGACACTGGTCTCAGTTCATTCAGGTTAGCCCTTTAAAACCTCATCAGACTGGCTTAATTTCTTTCAAAAACATGCAAAAAAAGCAATGAGCAACTTCACAAGACGAAATTAGTAAGAAAATAACAAAAAGTTACAAGAAAATGAATTGAAAATTTGCAAAAAAAAAAGAAGAAAATAGGAAAACAAAGACAAAATAAACAAGGAAATGTTCTGAAAAACAGGCTGAAAATTTGTTTGTATGTGTATATGTATATAAATATATATATATACAAATACATATTCATACATGTTGGTGATTTTTAAACTTATGGCATCTTTTGGCATTTTTTCCCATAAATATACTGGGAATTTTTTTTTCAATTTATTTATTTATTTATTTATTAGCGATTTTTGGTCTTTAAAAATGTAAACATTTTGTTGACTTTTTAAGAAAACATGCCTCTCAGACCTGCAGGCCCACAGAAACAAATTAATCAATAAAATCATGTTTTGATTTTCTTTTTAAATAATATATATGCCTCCCTTTTTCATTTTTATTTTGTAAATCTACTATTTTCTTTCAAATTGCAGTAACTTTAAACAAACTGCTGAGGTTTCAGAGATTTAATCACTTGTGAAAGCCATCTAAAAGCAGCATGAGAAAAGTAATGTCAAACCAGTTTTTTTTTAACTGAGATCAACTAAATAGTTACTGAAATATTTCAGTCCGGCTCAAAATATTGGACCAGCCAACACTGTCATCCCTGGACTCATGCCGCCGCCGTGACTTAAGTTCACTGGAAACCATGTGCAGATAGCAACATACAGAATTTAATTACATATGACGATGGCAGCGCACAGGAGTCAGCACCTTAAAAATGTATATCTTGTTTTGCTTTATAAGAAAGTCTTTGCACAGAACATCTCTGGCAAACGACTTGGAATTGGTCCATTTCTTTACACACTGTACATACTGTAAAATACAGAATCCCACAGAGTCCGCCCACGATTCAGATGTAAACAAAGAAAATACCATCTGTTAGCGCTCGGCTCATTACTACTGTATGTACCAGAGAGCTGCCACATGTGGGCTGGGTGGCAAACTGCAGCCGCCTCTGTGACTGTGTGGGCATTCCCTCCAAATCACACACAAAATATAACATACGTGTACTTCTGGTTTCTATGAGAATGCTTAGAAAATACATGCTTTAATGCTGAAAAACACCTTATTTTCCTGGTCCTGTCTGTGCTGGAAGCCTCCATCTGAAACGCTCTGTTTTAGCGCCTAGTAGTCATTTAAAAATCCTGCTACAGTCGAAGGAGCTGCTCAATAAATTACTCAAAGTACAAGTTTCTTTCAGTATTTTTTTGGCTGACACCTGGAGGTTCGCTGTGACGTTTCCAGGCTTCCTTCCTTTCCTTCATCTTCTCCTGACGACCAAAGTTAACTCTGAAAAACTTCCTAAAAATCGACATCACTTTTCGTGCTGCTCTGGGACGCCTTTCCTGTGTAGTTAAACCTTTCAAGCCCGGGCACATCGGTGCAAATTCTTTTAAAACATGGGAAAAGAATACAATAATGATAATTGATATGAAATGTTACATAAATTGCAAAAAATGAGTAAATATAGAAAATTAGAATTTCGAAAAGCTAGGAAAAAAAGGTTTTGAAGAAAAAAGAAAAAAGCCAAGGGAATTTTTTTTATAACTATAATGATTATAATTAAAATTTTGTTGCAGAATTTCTTAAAATTTGATGCACAGTTTCCAAATCTTTTTTTGCCTTGTTTTTTTTAACTTTCTTTTTCATTATTTGTTTGTTTTGTTTTATTTGGAGTTATTTTTTCATAATTTTTAAGGTTATTTATTTTTCCTAATTTCTTGCTAACTTGTAATTTCCTTGTTGCAAATGGCCTTCTTTCTATGTTTTTAAAGAAATCAAGCCAATTTGTGCAGCTTTCAAATGGTTAAATAAATTGTTACTGAGCTTAAATTTGTCACTTCAGTAATTTTTCAATTAAAAATGTCAAACATTTGCTGATTCCAGCTTCTTAAATGTGAGAATATTCTGCTTTTTGGTCAGTTTTGATAGTAAATAAAGAGTCCTTGGATCTTAAATCTTTGGTTGTACAGAAGAAAACACGTCACTTTGGAATCATCATTTAAAAAAAAATGTTTTGACTTTTTATAGGCTAAACCATGAACTGATTAATCGTAAAAATAATCACATTAGTCAAAAATTAAATAATAATCAGTTGTAGTCTAATGTCTTCTAAGGGATCGTTTTAACTTTGGCCATGTTAAAATGAATATAATACTTTATATAAAGGACAGAAAAAGCTAAAATCAGTCTTTCTCTGCACATGGCGGTCCCCTCCAGGAGGAAATGAAACGATGTAAACCGACAGACGGTAACCTGGAGAGGAGGCTGTCTACGTCCACCCAGAGGAGCCGACTGTGACGGGTGACCACAGAGGGACAGCTGGTGTCAGGGTCTGTGGGAGTTTTGGACAGCAGCTCACAGACGAGAGTCTCCGGAGGACGAAACACAAACTCAACCAGCACATCAATTATTTCAGTTAGCTCAGCGGCCATATGGAAAAAACAGCAGAGCTCTGGAGACACGCAGCAGAATGACACCGGGAGCTGCCAGGACATTTAGACAGGACGTTTTAAGGGACATAGATATATATATATATATATATATATATATACATACACACACACACACACACACAAACACAGATGCTCAACTTGCTTTGCTTGGAGGCCGTTTTTGCAACATGACAGGAGGCCAGGGGCCAGTCGCAGCATCCTCAGACATGTTTCTAGGATTTTAAGAATTTTCTAGGATTTCAGGACATTTCTTGTATTTTGGAACAAGATTATTCTCAGATTATACAACATTTGTCAGAATTTTTGACATTTCTATAATTTAAGAAGTTTCTAGGATTTAAGGATGTTTTGAGGGCTTGAGGACATTTCTAGGATTTTAGGAGATGTTTAGGATTTTGGGACATTTTTAAGTTTTTATGACATTTCTGGGATTTGGTTGTACGATTTCAGAGTGATTCTTAGATTTTAGCAAGTTTCTGGGATTTTAAGAAATTTCTAGGATTTCAGGACATTTCTTGTATTTTGGAACAATTCTCGTACTTTAGGGCATTTCTCAGATTTTATGAGATTCCTAGGATTTTAGGACATTTTTCAAATTTTAGAGTTTCTGGTATTTTAGAAGGTTTTTGTGGTTTTAAGACATTTCTAAGATTTTAAGAAGATACCAGGATTTTAGGATGTTTCTAGGATTTTAGGATGTTTCTCAATTTTTAGGACATTTCTTTTCTTTTGGGCTGCGGGCCACAAGTTGAGAATCACTGGTTAACAGAGAATGCAGGTCTTAAACTGGTTGGTCAAACAACCCATCAAGCAACAGGAACATGTGAATGGATTTTCTTTTTCGTCTTTATCACTGCTGAAGACTTTGGTTTGAATTTAACCGTCTTAGAAGTGATGTTCTGATAAAAAGAAATTAACTCTGTTCCCGGTGGGTGTCTCATTCATGCCGATGCCTCTCACACGCAGGCTAATGAGAACGCAGGAGAAGTGCTTGGATGAGGTTAACTAAAAGATCTGAGGACCCCCAGAGTCCTCACTGGTCGTGCTCTGAATAATGAAGGCTAACATGCAGATGGGGCTGTGCGTCTGTCACGGTACCAACTAATGAGGACCTGTGAATGTATTCGTGTATGCACTCTCCACAAAAACACCAGAAATCATTTGTAACTGACTTATCTCGCTTCAAGTATCATAATGATGTTTCTTTTTATGATGCTGACATCTTAATCATGTTTGGAAAAGGATGCAAAAATGCTTGAGTGAATGTACTTAGTTACATTCCACCACTGATATTTTCCAAGTTGCACAGTCAGTGTGTTGTGAATACAGAAGGACTGAACAAGAATCCCTGCAGCGGCGGCCCGATTTATGTTCACACACACACACACACACACAAAAAAATATCGATGCTCTGCGTCAGAGCTGGGAAGCAAGAAAGAGTTGGCGAGAGATTCTGGCACAATCAGAAAAGTCTATTTAAAGGGATACTCCAGTAATTAACTGTTACACATGCATGCAAGTTAGGAGACGGCTTTGATACATAAATACAAAGTAAGAGTCCGTGTCTCCTCTCAGAGATCTGTAGCTCTGTGCGTCTGATGCTCGTCCTCTTTAATGTTCATCAGTTGTTTTTTAATGTTGCTGCTAGGAAAAAAAAAGTTAAGAAAAATATCCGGTCACAAAGTTTGTTTCCAGAGGACAGAATATCTGTAACATTTTTATTTTAACATTTTCTTTAAAATTAGCCTTATTTTTTTTTATCAATAATGTCAATGGATTTTCTATTATTTATTTTATTTTCCATCTTATGTTAGATATTCTGTGCATTCAATTTTCATCCCTATTTTTGCCATAATTTTACTAGTATTATCAAGTGGGTTTTGTCCATGTGAAGATGCATTTATTTAATCTATTCTGATTTTATTTGATTTTTGCATGCAGGTTTTATTATGTCTCTTTGTCTTCTTTGTCTTTTTATGTGAAGCAGTGGGTGCATGTAATTTGTTTGTTGTAAAGCACGTTGGGTTGCATTTCTTGTATGAAAGGTGCTACATAAATAAAGTTTATTATTATCATCATTTTTATTTTTGTATTATTATTATTATTAACAATGACTCCTGAGCTGGTGGGAAAGACGAGCATCTGCGCTGGAAGCCGTCCCAGCTCCTCTTGTTGAGCTGGGATGTAAACAACTACGTTAAAATAAACAAACAAACTCTGTCCCTTTCACAGTGAATAGCAACTTAGCTTTTAAATCCCCATCACAGACTGAATGTGGTGGACGACATGACAGCTCCAGGCCACCCAGCAAAGCTGCGCAGCCAAAATAAGCATAAAAAAAAAAGTCAACACATCCAAGAGGATTTGATGGCAAAAAAATGAAATGGAAAATAAGACGCAGGTTGTGAAAAACAACACAATTTCCTTTAACTCCCACCGACGCCACTGTTACCAAACACTTGCAGTACTGCAGCAAAAATAATCCTCTACAGCCCAAAAAGCATCTTACCCATATGCCACCGCTGTGTGACAGGACAATTTTGGCCACCAAATCGGATCAGCTCATCCTTGAGTCTACTCGAATGTTTCTGCCAAATTTGAAGAAATTCCCTCAAGGCGTTCTTGAGATATTGCATTTACAAGAAAAAGACAAATCCAAGGTCTTGTTAATCTTGACCTTTTACCTCCAAAATCTAATCATTTCATCATTGTGTCCAAGTGAACACATTCACAAAAATAAAACAGATGATGTCGCAGTGACCTTTACCTTTGACCTATGACCACAAAAGTCTAATCAGGTCGTCGTTACATCAAAGTGGATGTTTTTGTCAAATTTTAAGAAATTCCCCCAATGACTCCTAGAGATATCCTGTTCACAAGAACGTGCCTGACGGACAACGTAAAAACATAAGACCTCTGGCCTCAGCTATCACCAGCGCTGATGAATTTAGAAAATTAAGTATCTTTTTCTTTTTTTTAATGTTTAAAAAGTAAAACTGACGAAGCACTACAAAGATTTTTAAAACATGGCAAGCCTGGATTGCGTTGCTGAATATATAATTGGACAATCCTGCAGCGCAACACCAACTTTTATTTCATTTTTATCTTATCTTATTTTATTTTTATTTATTTATTTATTTATTTTACCTATCTATTTTTGTATTCCCAGTTTTTGGTTTATTTGTTTACATATTTATTTTATTTTACTTGTGATTATTGTACTGTTTGTAAAACTTGTCAAGTTCAACAACAAAATAATAACAACAATAGTACAAGCAAAAAAAGAAAGCAAAGAGGCCAAGAATCCCTGACTATTTACAGCTCCAGTATGGGTCAAGAATAATAACAAATCCTTCAGTTTATATACTGTATTATTCCTCCTCTTATTTCTTTCTCTCAGTCTTCTCACGCTCGACTGTTAAACCGTTAACTCCGTGTTGATGCTCGTGCTCACAGGAGCGACACCACAAACACACCTCAACAACTTCCAGGAACTGAAGGCTGATTCCACCGAGGAGGCGGCGGACAGACGCCGCCCTGCTGACAGACGCCGCCCTGCTGACAGACGCCGCGCTGCTGACAGACGCCGCGCTGCTGACAGCTCCAGCTTTGTAACAGAAACACTACAGCAGGTTTTCCCACAGCTGTAATACGGGAGTCTGTCAGACATCAAAATAAAAAGCTCTTCTGCTCGGTGGATCCCATACAGAGGAGCGTCTCAACACTCCGGTGTGGAAAACACGCTGCAGTCACACATTACGAGCTGTCGTACATCTCTGAGGGGAACCGCTCTGTCAAAGTATTTAAACCGCTCTACTGCAAGTGTTTTTTTCTACATGACTCATTAAGGTTGTTGTATCCAATAATCAAAAAGAAAATGAAACTGACTGTTTTAATTACGGGCTCTTTTAGCACACTCATACTTTAACGAGCATCAAACGTGCTAACAGCTAAAGCCCAGTCACCAAAATAAAATGTTACTGCAAACCACAAATAAGTTGCATTTGTGGGTTTCATACCTATGACGTATATAGATTACATGACAACGAGATGAGTCTCTCATCAGGAGGACGACGAGACTGTGGACACTGAAGAAAGACGCTGCCAAGCAGCAGACAACAGCAGACCGTGGTTGAGACCAACAAACACCAAAAGTGGGTATTTTTAACATAAGGTAAAGAGATTTCCGGCTGTGTTTGTAGTGAAAAAGGGGTCTCTCTAAATGAGAGTTTGGGACATTTCCAGCATTGATTTTAGTGACTAAGTGGGTATTAGAGTTGCGAACATTTCCAGTCATTTTTGTAGCGACAAAAGAGCCAAGTTCATAGGAACAAAAACAGGTAACTTTTAATGAGTCTGAGACATTGAGAGCCATGTTTGCAGCGAAAAAATGTTTTTTTTTTTAAACAATAGTTTCAGACATTTCAGATCGTGTTTGTAGTGACAAAAATGGGTGTTTTAAACTAGAGTTCAGGACATTTCTTGCCGTGTTTGTAGTTAAGCAGGTATTTATTAACAACAGTTCAGTACATTTCCAGCTATGACTGTAGCCACAAAATCTGGTATTTTTTAATCAAAATTTAAGGACATTTACAAACATGTTTGTAGCAAGAAAGGCGGGTATTTTTCAGCTAGAGTTCGGGACATTTCTGGCCATGTTCATAGTGACAAAAGCCGGTATTTTTTAATGAGAGTTTGTGACATTTCCAGCTGCGTTTGTTGCAACAAGGGTAGTTTTTTTGTTGTTTTTTTTTAACAAGAGCAGGACATTTTCAGCTGTGATTTTAGAGATGCAGAGGGTATTTTCCAACAGGTGCTCAGTACATTTCCAGCCATGGTAGTAGTGACAAAAACAGATACCTTTTAATGAGAGTTTCCGACATTTCAGATGTTTTTTAAACAACGAAAAGTAGATTTTTAATCATTCTGGTGATTTGAATTGATGCCTAACCTCTCTAGGCCAAGGTAATTTTCATCCATTTTGTCATATTGTCTTCATGGCCACACACACATAATGCATCCAGAAATGCAGCCCCCTGACGATGATGATCATTTGGGAAATTTGCCAAGCAATTACACACTGAACAAATATAAGAGTCTTTTGGTTTGGTTTTATGAAAGCAAAGCTCCTCCTGCAGACTGCATGTAGCTCAACAGTGATTTAGTAATCACAATCAATGGGTATGATGACCGCAGTCGGAAAATTGTTGCTGTAAAAGCAGCAGCAGAGTACAGCAGCGTTTCCTAACCAGCACAGAGCGGAGCAGAGAGTCACTCTCTGTTTATTCTCTCAAATTTCAGAGTCTATCTGCGCTTGACATGATATGGGTAAATGATGTCCGGGTCTCCATGTAAAACTGTTTATGGCATTTTTTTAAAGGCATAGTGATACAGGCATAAACCTGCACACATTCACACAAGGATGCACACTCATAAACACACACAATGCTGATTTATTCCCTCCTCTCCGCCTTACTCAAGTGATTTCCCAGAGGGGCTGAAGGAGCTGGGAGCTGTTGACGTGTCCTCTTTTTCAGTAGCTGCATGGGTCGCAGCTCTGGTATGATTACCAAAGCCCACACGAAGAAGTGCCACAGCCATCAGCACATTCAGCAACAATAAGTGGGCAAGAGAAACACAAGTGGTACTGGAGTTGCTAATTTACTCCACGCAAACCTAAACATGAAACACGACTGCAACAGAATCAAGACATCACAACCATGGAAACAGTATTCTCTTTCTATCAGAAACACCTCACTCCTAACAGGAAAAAACACCAAAAAAACAGCTACTGGAACATTTCTGAGAGCACATTTTGTCTGCTTTTGTTCTCCTAACTGGAAAAATCACAGTTTTGTTGCAAGATTCAGTAACTGCAGAGATTCAACAGGACAAAATACAAAGCAGCCTCATGATGCTGGGAACAGACGAATAACTGAACGATCCTGTCAGGTACGCGGACCCAGGTATCCAGGGCCTCCACATGCTCAATATCACTCAAATTAACACGTACCAAACAGGAATCACCACAAAGAGACACAAAAAGACTAGAGGGTTCTGCACAGGTACTGCAAAGAGACATAAATGAACAAGAAAAACTGGCAAAACAACAAAAACCGATTGCAACGAGATAAAAAAACAACCACAAGGATACACAACACACTAAAAAGAGAATACACAAATTTACCTCAAAGAGCCACAAAAAAATCCCACAAGAATACAAAGCATTGCTTCAAAGAGAGACAAAACAATACAAAGGATACAAAAACCAACTGCTAAAAGACACAAATAAACATCAGCAAAGTACACACAAAATGGCCTTGAAGAGACAAAAAAAAAAAGCCGCTAGGATACACAACATGTTCGAAGGAGACACAAAACCACAAAGAGACACAAAACAACCACACGAGGCACAAAACAAGAATTTACAAAATGACAACAAACACAAAACAACAACACGGATTTACAAAATGACGACTAAGAGACACAACAAAACCACAAGGATCCACCAGATTCCCTCAAAGGGAGACAGAACAACCACAACAATACATAAAATTGATATAAAGCGACACAAATAAACCACAAGGATACACAAAATGACCTCAAAGAGGCAAAAACAACTGGTGGGATACACAAAACAACTACAAAAAACATAAACCAACCTCATATAGACACAAAATGACCTCAAAGAGACACAAAAAAATGATAAAGATAAACAAAACGACTGCAGACGGACCCAAAAAGACAAAAAGGCATAAAACAACGTCAAAGAGACACAAAATGATGCACAATTACAAACAAATGAAAAACCACCAAAAAAAGAGGAACAACCACCACACGGTCTGTGCTCCACCTCTGTCGGAGGGGTGGTGGGGCCTTTTTTCATATCCGTGCCCAGAGATTCATAGTCTCATAATCCGCCCACAATCCTGAGCTGTCGGGATTTGAGAAGCATTTCAGTCGTGATGCGAGCCCGTCATACTATGTGTCACAGTCCCATTTGTGGAATTTAATGCTCATAAAGTTGCACGCAAAACACCACCTGAATGCACGAGAGGGGAACTGCTCGCCAACAACGGCACAGCCTGCAGCCACTTCAGCACAGCTCGCTCTAAATACCATCCTGTGCAGATCATCGCCGTGTCGGAGCAAACCGACCAAGAGTCAAACAGGTTCTCTCTTTGCCGAGCAGACACTGTGCAGACTCTCTAATTGATTCGTGCGGGGTTAATAATAAGAACAAAAGAGTCATTTGTTGCATGTCATTCATGCAGCCGCTGTTTTTGCAGGGAGCCAATTCAATTTGAAGTCATCCTTCAAGTAGATTCAAAGGAATAACTGAGGCCCGCGCCTCGTGAGAGAGGGATTAGGCGCCTGGTGAATTGGGTGAAATGAGCACCACTTGAGGCTGACATGAAGCCATCATGTCTTTCAATTAGACACCGAGTCATTTTAAAGCAGTGAACACCATTTTGTGTCGTAATTTTTTTCACAAAATGACCACAAAGAGGCATAAAATAACTATGAGGTTACATAAAATTACCTCAAAGAGACAGAAAACAACCTTAAGGCTGCATAAAATAACTGTAAAGAAACAACCACAAGACTTCAAAAAATGACTGCAAGATGACATGAAAAGACAAAACAACCACATAAAGACACAAATTACAGCAATGAGACACAAAACGACCTCCAAGGGACAAGAAATGATCGCAGAGACACAAACTGACATCAAAACGACGCAAAACAATTCACAAAATGACTTCATAGAGACACAACTCTACCACAAAGAGACACAAAACATCCAAAATGCTTCAAAACATGACCTCAGACGTATTCAAACGACCACCCTGCTACACAAAATGATCTGACACGAAATGACCTCTAAGAAGTGCAAAAGAACCACAAGGATACACAAAATGGCCCCAAAGAGACACAAGACAACCACAAGGCTTTACAAGATGTCTGCAGGAAGACAATAATTTCATAGAGACAGAACACAACCACAAAGACACACAAAGCATCCCAAATCTTCACACCATGAACTCAAAGATACACAAAAGAGACACAAAATGACCACAAGGAGAAACAAAACAACCACAAGGCTTCAAAAAATGACTGCAAAGAAATGAAAAGACACAACACAACCCCATAAGGACACACATTATGGCAATAAGACAGAAGACAAGACTGACGCTTATTGACCTCAAAGACACACAAAACAACCACAAGGCTTAACAAAATGACTCCAAGGGGACACAAAATGACTACAAAGAGACACATACATAAAGCTTCACCAAATGGTCAGTAAGACAAAAATATGTCCTCAAAGACACAAAACAACCACAGAGAGGCTTGTTGCACAGCAGTTGGAGAACAAATCAATGAATCAATAAAAAGGCTCCGTGAACATGCTGCCTACAGCCATGATAATGGGTCAGTGGGGACACCTGTGATCCAGGATGTGCTCCTGAAAACACACCCTCTAGTTATTGGGGACCCCGCAGGGACCGCGGACCCCAGATTGCGCAGCCCTACAGATGCCCTGCGTTGCGCGAGAACACAGCATTTTACGACAGGTGCATGACACAGATCCATGGCACGTTACTGGCGCGCGCGCTTCAGCGCAGCTTCCAATTTCACGGTGCAAAGTGCGTGCCCGCGCGCGTGCGTAAAGTGGGTTTTAAAATCCAGTGCAGCTGCAGAGGAGTCGATATCCGCGTGAGCCCGACAGAGAGCCTTTCGCGGAACAACAATACAAACACGGCGAGGGAAGCACGTGCACCGTTAACCGTCTGCAGTGCGCACGAGAGGCTCCACTTCCCCAAAATTTACACCCAACACCAACGCGCTGGAGGTGATCTTAAAAGTTTCACTTACCCAAATGAGTGCTCGTGCGTGCGGGAGCCCTGTGGAGCGGTTCAGTCACACAGACCCGAGGAGGAGGAGGAGGAGGAGGGTCCCGCTCTGTTGGACTCCCAGCCGATCAGAGACACAGGACACAGACTCCTGGAAAGACAAGTGTGTCCGATCAGGTGTTGACCTGATGTGTGTCCCATGTGTCACACCCTTTCTTCCGGGAAACACGGACAGCCTCCGGTGAAGACACCCAGCGGCTCAATGCGCGCGCGCACACACACACACACACACACACACACACACACAGCTGGCTGTTGTTGCACCACTGCAATGCACACACGCGCACACACACAAACACAGGGCAGGAGAGGAGCTGCTCGCGCTCACTTTGCTTTGGCGCACGTCGACAGCTCGCGGATAACCCCAACTTTTATTATCCGACCAGAAATGAAACCACGGGTCCTAAGATCCGCCCTGTTCCTGCAGCCTGACCGACACTCCACCCGCTGCACTCACTTCATCTGACTCACATCCCAAAATACTGCTTCACGCACGCGTTAAATTGAACAAACACGTCTCGTGAAGCCAAATATTCCCCGTGCATGTGTCCGCAGCTCCTCCAGCACAGACTGGGTTTGACAGCCGGTGAGTGAGCAGCAGCAGTGCGGAGAGCGCCTCTGCTGGTCAGCTTTATGTTTCATTTCCACACTGAGACGTTCAAATCAACGGCTCAGTAATTAGCGAAGATAAGCACAACGGTCACTTGTGACTGCAGAGCTCATTACTGCTCCACTGAAGCCTGTGGAGCAATTTTATAGGCAATCAATTCATCAGCTGCAGCCATCACAATCAATTATCAATTATTATTTGTAATACTACTACTACTAATTATTATTATTATTATTATTATTATTATTATTATTATTATTATTATTATTATAGTGGTTCTGATAATAACAATATTTACCATTACAATTATAATAATATTATTATTGTTGTTATTATTAATATTTATAATTAAATGTAATTATTATCAATTATCTTTTAGATGGATGAGGCTCACAGATTTACTTTTACTTTCACAGACTTGCGTTTATGTGATGTCACCTTTATTTTCACATCTACCTATCTATCAATTTATCTACCTCTATGCATTTTGCTGCTCTTACTGTATTTATCTGTTCTTTATCCTCTCGTGTCATGTTCTTACCATCTTTTTGGTTTTTTAGTTATTTTTTATTTTATCCCCACTGACATGATGTCATATTCTTAAACTATTTCTATTATCTTTTATCATCTTTCACTGCTATTATTTTAATATTTTCTACAAAATCTCTCTCTATATTTATTTAGTATTTTAACTCCCTTTAAAATCTACCTGTTTGTATTACATTTATTTGCTTTATCCTTGTTGACTTTGTTCTTGTCAGGCCTTTATTCTTGTTGCCCATTTTGTTTGACTTTTCTAAACCATTCTCTGTTTGGCATGTTTGTTCATTTTTTTATCATTAATTTTTTATATATATTATTCCCAGAGTTGCTGCCTTTGCTTTGTCTATTAAAGAACTTTGTAAACATCTGTTTTTAAAGATGCTATTATAATATATAATGATAATAATGTTATTATATGGTTAGGCACGAAATCAAAGAGGAAAAAAAATGAAATATTATATACAGTACATTTAAAACAAATAATTTCTCTCCACTAATTCTTCTAATTTCTTACAATTTGCAGGCCACTTCTAACCAAATTGCTCAATGCCAGTTTTCAAAGGGTTAAACTTTTATCACTCTACAAGTCCCATATAGCTAGCAGAAATTTTTTAAAAAAGCATAGCAAACAATATCTCGGTGGGCTATATTTCTACAGGAAAGAGCACAAAATTAACCGATTGGACATGTTGATGAAACGATGATAAACAGAAATAAAGAAATAAAGAAATAAAAACACCACCGTGGCAGGTGGAATAACAGGACCCCGGGGGGTCCCACACCAGTTACCACTGAAACCAGGATCAGCACCTGCAGGAGTCACGGAGGTTTGACAGCGATCTGCTCGTGCACCGCGCCCACACACTTTAATCTGACTGTGCTCGTGAGAGGCCGTGTGCTGGCTCATTTGCACTGTGACTCATACGAGAACGAGCCGAGGCCGCAGCGCGCTCACCGAGGACGCTCACCGAGGACGCTCACCGAGGACGCTCACCGAGGACGCTCACCGAGGACGCTCACCGAGGACGCTCACCGAGGACGCTCATCTGCAAAAAGTGCCCTGAGACACAAAACGCTGGAGAGGACGGTAAATACAGGAGTGAGTGTGCTGGGAGGGAGGACGCTCTGCCCCTCGTCCCGCGGTGTCGGCCAGCGCTGCGCCGTGAGGCTGCAGCTGTTGCCAAGAAACTAAATGAACTTGGGATGAACTTCCTCCACGGGGAGGAGAAAGTACTGCGGGAGGCTGCGGCACCCAAAATCCACAGTTTGTTTGATCAAGCAGCTGATAACAGTCCAGCATATCAAGTACAGTGACTGCAGATTAAAGCACACTCACCAAGTACTGCACTTAAGCACAAATAAAGCAAGTTTTTTTACATTTAGAGCTGCTTTATACTTCCAAATCCTGACATTTCAGAGTGAAATGTTGTACTTTTTACTGCACTGCACTGCAAACCACTGCAAACCACTTAAAGTGTTCTGGGACGCGTTTAACTACATATCTTTTGTAATACAAATGCTAGGGGTTGACATATTATCGGCCCGGTCGATTATCGGGGCTGATATTTGAAATTTTGCCGATTATCTGTATCGGCATTTTATTTTAATTATTGTCAATAAAATTAATGAATTAAAAAGTGCAAAAAAAGTGTCATCACGGGAGGAGCTATTCTTATTTATTCATTTTGTATTTCAATTTTCACTTGAATTTATAAAAAAAGTTACTTGAACTTTCAAAATGATGCAGGCCAGGGGCCAGTCACAGCAGCCCAAAATATGTCTCTAGGATTTTAGGACATTTCTAAGATTTCAGGACGTTTCTTGGACTTTCAGACATTTCTAAGGTTTAAGAAAGTTTCTCCAATTTTAGAATACGTCTACGATTTTTGGATGTCAACAGGACATTTTTGGATTTTAGAATGTTTCTAAGATTTTAGGGCGTTCACATGGATTTTAGGACATTTCTGGGATTTTAGGATGTTTCTTTGATTTTAGGACTTTTTTAGGATTTAAGGACATTTCTTGTATTTCAGAATGTTTCTAAGATTTTAGGGTGTTTCTTGATTTTAGGACATTTCTAGGATTTCAGGACATTTTATGAATTTAAAAATGGTGGGGGGCCACCCGACATCCCATCAGGGGCCACATTTGAGCACCACTGGTCTAAGAGCTCATGAACGGACATTACTTTAGTATGTGTGAAAATCATGCTGTTGTGAGAAGAAATAACTGTCTCTGTGTTAAACTCGACTCCATTAACAGGCAGTTGGAGTCTTCAGAAGCAGGACGGTGGTTTGTGGTTTTGTGGGATTATGAAACGTGTTTTATTCAGAGAAACTGACTCATGGTGACGGCGGCCTGCTCGAATCGTCAGCATGTGTTAGTCTGCCGCTGACATGCAGTCCGTCCGCAGACTGGCTTCCCTCAGATGGAGAGGGGCGACGTTTTAACCACATGTCACGGTCGTCAGCGCCGTGCTGTTTGTTAGATTATAGTGTGCGCTCGGTCACAGCGCTGTGCGGTGTGTTACCATGTGTCTGATCCATCAGCACATCGTCACACAGCTGAGACAGGAAGCACACACGCAGCACACGCATGAGTTTTAGCTTTCACTTCACTGGAGGGGTTGTTGGGGTTTTCTCTACGGCTGAAAATACGAACTCATCCACAGCACCTGATTGTGTTTTAGGCTTCTGTTGGATAAGAATGAGGGCAGAACTTTGGACTTAATGCAATATTTGAATATTTGTCTCGTCACTTCTGATTGCCAGAGCACGACAGAGAGACTCTATGTGGGAGACAGCAGTAAATATTGACATTTCAAATAAGGCTCTCTTTACCCGGGATGTCAGAGGAACATCCTGTCATTGTACATTTCTGCAAATCACAAATACGTTACGCTGGCATGTTTCACACGTGTCATATCAACACTTCCTAAGGGACGTAATATATTCAGTCCTGAAATGTGACGGTTTTTTAGGCACCACTTTTGGGTGATTTTAGTGACCAATCACTGTTTATCGTTTTCACCCCCAAACGTGGGTGTTTTTAAGGGCCCACTGGTTTTCCAGTGGCCTTTTAGTCACTGAACATGGGTATTTATTTTGAAATTTGTTTCAGTATTTCAGGCTTTCTTTAGCGTGTATTTTAGGGGCCCTTCGCTGTTTTTCCACCTGCTTTTTTGCCCCCAAAAGTGGGTGTTTTTAAGGGCCCATCACTGGTTTTCCAGACGCTTCTTATGTATTTAATACGGGTATTTTTGGAGTCTAATTACTGTATTCAAGTCCTTTTGGCCCCAAACATGGTTTTATTTAAGGGGCCCATCACTGTTTATCGTTTGTTTTTTCGACCCCAAATGTGGGTGTTTTTATGAGTCCATCGCTGTTTTTCCACCTGCTTTTTAGGCACCAACCCTGTTTCTGTTTGTTTGTGTGTTTTTAAACTTGTTTCTGTTTTTCAGGCTTTATTTTAGCCCCCAAAAATGGGCGTATTTTAGGAGTAGTAGTACTACTGTAGAAGTTGATGCTTTTAAGTACAGTGCAGTAATTATTAGGGTGGTTAAAATAATGTTGCCTAACTAAATACTGAATATTTTGGGAGGTTTTTGAACATTTTTTGGGCTGTAAACAATCAGCTATATCAGGCAAACCTCTCTGAAATACAGCGGTGTCTCCTGTAAGCTAGTTTAATTAAGCTGCTTCTTAGCAAAATGTGAAGTAACTGAGTAAGTGAAGTTGTTTTTAAGGCTGTGAAATGTGCCCTGACAGCCTGATAAATAATAAAAAGTTTTACCGTCGGTGTTGGTTCTTCTTTACAGCTCGGAGTCTGCGTCTTTACATCCATCTTTATGTTGTTTTTCACTGTTAGCCGTTAGCTGTTAGCCGTTAGCCGCCTCTGCTAGCTAACGTTAGCTCAACCACAGCTGCCGAGGGACAATTTCCACCAGTTTCAAAACGCTCAAAAAATAAACGAGCGACAAAAAGCGCGACGCGATTTTTTCCCACCAAACTTTCGGTGAAATATGATGACGTTTGTTTGTTTTTTTACCTTGTCCGTCTTCATGTCGAGATACGACGCCGATTTGACGCAAACGGTCGCCATCTTGTTTTTACAGGTATCGTCTTCGTCTTCTTCTGTTGTGTTTTTTATGGCAGACTGGGCGCGTGTGGCGCGTTGCTGCCTCACGCGGTTGAAATCGGTCATTACACCCGAGCTGCCACCTACTGACCTACATCCTGGGATACGGGCCTGGAGCCTGGAGAAAATCAAGGACTTTCATGTCAGTTAGATGTTTATTGCGATGCTCATCTAGCTACAGGTATCAGTGCAGTGATGATCAATATAAGGCCCGCGGGCCAGATCTGGTCCCCAGTAGGGGGCAAGGTGGCCCCCAAATCATTTTCTAATTCTCAATAAAAAATAAAGTGATTTGCACTGAAAATAGTTTTTGTCCTTTTAGTCTCCATAAGGTGTCAGAGCGCAAAAAACAGTATTATGATGTATGATTGAATTATTATGAATTATGATGATGTCCAAAAACCCTAGAAATGTCCTAAAAACGTCCTAAAATCAGGAAAATGTCCTAAAATAAGAAAAATATCCTGAAATCCTAGAAACATCCTAAAAAATTGTTAACATAGAAAGAAGGCAATGACCAACTTAAAAAGAAATTATCCCCAAAATCTCTCTCATGTTTCCTATCTCTCTGAGATGTCCAATCAATACATAAAAAAGAGGCAAAAAAATCTTTAAACAAAGTACAAAAGTACTTTAAAAAAAAGGGGGATAAGTCAATTAAACAAACAAACCAAAAACAAAAAAAGAAAGAAAGAAAGAAAACGACCTGAAAAAAAATGCTGGAAGAGTAATAATATATATTAATAAACATATTTTTTACTGGACAGTTTTTCCATTTTAAACTTTTTTAAAGATGTTTTCCAAATCTAAAAAAATTAAAATCCAATCAGTTTTTTGGGAGGCTTCAAAGGTTTAGATGTTTGTAAAAGGCGTCTGAATGTAGTAAAAGAAAACTGATCCAACTTTCAACTTTATTTATAAAGCACCATACGTTCAAAATTGCATTATAAAAGAGAAATATATAGAAAATAGCATAGAAATAGAAATATATAGATATAAACTATATAAATGAACACAGTGCAAATACAATATAATTAACAGTATGACACACAAACAGAATATAACAAGGGATAAAAAGAGGGTTTGTAAAATATAATATTATCTGTCTTAAAATTTTAAGACATTTTTATCTTTTTAAAGGGTTAATACAGGAAACATAGATGAAAAGGCCTGTTTCATCCCAACACCTTTGTCCCCGTGTGTGACCTTTCCAGTAGTTCATCGCTGTGTTTTCTCAGCTGCTGTGTGTGTTTGTGTGTGTGTGTGTGTGTGTGTGTGTGTGTGTGTGTGTGTGTGTGTGTGTTTCCCTGGGACGGTGCCCCCGCTGACTTCCACTATTCCTGCATCCCTGAGAGGCTCGGGGTGGAAATAGCGTCCTGATACTAATGAGATCCTCCTCTGTTCCCCTGCAGCTCCTAGGATGCCGGCCTCCCTCCAGGAGCCTCCTCTGGGAGGAGGTGTGTTGCTCCCACATGTGAGATGTGACGCAGGTGGAGGTGCATGTGTGTGTGTGTGTGTGTGTGTGTGTGTGTGTGTGTGTGTGTGTGTGTGTGTGTGTGTGTGTGTGTGTGTGTGTGTGTGTGTGTGTGTTCAGGCTGCTGCTGGTTCTCTGTTCAAGGCATCAAGAGCTTAAAGACCAGAGGCTGTAAATAACTTTTTGGGTCGGTCATCATGACATAACAAAACCAGTTCCCTCTTTTTCTACTTCTTCATACAAAACAACACAAACACACACACACACACACACACACACACACACACACACACACACACACACACACACACACACACAAACACACACACACACACACACACACACACACACAGAGTGGTGTAACATCCCCACCTGCTGGACCAAAAGCTTCAGTACACTCTGTGTTAGACTTTTTTTCCTCCATTGTGACACTACAGACGCTTTGAAATCATCAAATGGGTTTGATTTCTTTTGAATACATAAAGAAAAAAATAAATTACCATTTTGGCAAAAAGTGGCCCAAAAAAAAAAAACAAACAGAAAAAAGTCAGTAAGAGGTGACAAGAAAATAAACAAAAAAAGGCTTTTTGTTTTTGTAAAAGGGAGGATTATTGAAGTATTATCCAAATTATTAATGAAAAGTGACCACAATTTAATATAATATAATATATCAAGAAAAAAAACAGAAAAATATATTAAAAAAAACAGAAAAATATAACAATAACATTTTTTTTCCAGCACTTTTTAAATGTGATTTTCTTGTTTGTTTTTGTTTATTTGTCTTTTTTTGTGCTTTTTTTCCCTCTGGATATTTTCTTGTATCTCTTTTTGTTTTGTTTGTTTTGGTTGTTTTGCGATTTTTTTGCCCACGTTTTTTTAAGTGTCTAGAATAGAAACATAAATGAATAATAATTTTAGATTTAAGTTAATGTTACAGAAAAAATATAACAAATGTATAATTATACCTCCTTAAACACTTTTTAGGTTGTTTTATTAATAACATTAATAATAATTGTAATTATTATTATTATGAGTTTTATCATTATCTGAAGTTCTGATTTGATTGAGGTTTTTTTGTAGTAGTAGTAGTTTGTTTGACTGACTATTTGAATCAATACAAATGTTACTTCATTGCTATATTTCATTCATTTAAACTGTTGTTTTTTTAATGGTTTTTAATCTCCACATTAAACTGCTCGGAGGGAAAACACAAGAGAACATTTTAAACGGTACGTTAAAAAAAAAAGAAACACAACCTCTGAATAAATAACAAGATAAATTATCTTTATTTCCACGTCTTTGTCATTTATAAAATTATGTGTCCACAATTAATATTAACAAGGCAATACAGAGAATCCTTTTAATTTCTCAGAGGGTGAACTCAGGCTCCGGAGACGCTTCAGATGTTTTTCACGTGAACCTGAATTTTTATTTTTTTTTTTTACAGATGGTCTTTGAGTGGCGTGCTGTCAGGGGTCTCCAGAGCCTGCGTCCACACCAAGCCCTTCAATATACACTCATGAAACTTCATATCCCAGGATTCATCACTGCTTATCGCTCAGTGTAAACCAGACACAGCTCATTCACAAACTCTTGAACATTCTCACACCGGGGAAACTATCACTGAAATGATCAGCGTCATCGTCATTAATTAGCGTAAGCATGATTCTCGTCTATCTTAAACATGATAATTCTTTTTCCCTACAGTAAAAGACACACAAAAAAACCCAGCAACTGTAAAAACCGAATGGGAACAATGAAGAAAAAACAACCGTCCTATTCTACAAAACAACAAAAGAGGAGATCCTTAGATACCTTGTGCTCAAAGAAAAAAAAACGGTTTCTGTGTGTCGTTGGTGAGTCATCGATGTAAGTTATCAAAAAATTAAATATTATATACTGTATAGGTTATTATTACAGTAACAAGGTTTCCATGCGATCATGTTCTCATCTTCTGTACAGAGTTGAGGATTCAGTAGTAAATAACAAGGCTATACAGACCTATAGTGCCTGGTGGCCAGAGTGCCAGCATGTTACAGAGCCATGGAGACCTGCGACGGGGACGGCTGCTCTGCTGCTGCTCTGCTGCTGCTCTGCTGCTGCTCTGCTGCTGCTCTGCTGCTGCTCTGAACAGAGGGGCCACATTCTCCAAATAAACACCCGACATAAAGATCCAAATCAAACCGTTAATTATGTGATACAAAATCAGCTTCTGGTGTAAAATTTAAAGGAATATTCCACCCTTAAATGTGCCATCAAATCTGTTGTTTTTTAGTGCACTTTCTTTCATTTTGCATCATTAATTTCTACTTAACGAGCACTGAACATTTCTGCAAACCAAAAAAACATTTGCATGTTGTAACACCTGCAAACGTAATACAAATCTGCAGCTTTTAATGTAATAATCCCTTAAACGTAATAAATTTCCCACTAACGTAACAACATATGGAATATGAAATTCCTTGCAAATGTCCACAAACTACGTCCAGAAAAAACATTGTGCAGATGTATATTTAGGACAAAGTATAGATGTCTTTTCTGGACATTTGCAGGAAATTTCGTATTGTGTTTCCAGTAGGCAACTGTTACGTTTTTGGGATTATTACATTGAATGATTTAGATCAGCATTAGATCAATCTCATCAACACCAGACTCCTTTAAGAAAAAGTGATTTTACCTCGCTGAACGCAGGAGCTGCTGCTCACAGCTGCCTCCATCGTTTAGTTTGTTGTTGAGCAAAAACATTGGAAAAAACACAATGAGCAATTTGGGGAGGACTATTCCACAAATGACAAAAAAATGATAATTTATATATTTTTTTAATCTAAAGAAAAATGGCAAAACTGTATTTATAATGTTTATAATATATATTTAAAATTATATTTTGGAATTATTTTAATTTTCAGGCACTTTTTCTATTTTTTTTCCCTTGTTTGTTTTTAACTCTCCTTTTCTTGTTTTTTTTTTTTTTTTTTATTTTTTACACATTTCTTTAATGTTTAAGTAATTTCTTTTGCTGCTCATCACCTTCCTCCCAGGTTTTTTAGACAAACTAACAAACTAATAAATAAAATCAGCGGTAAATCAGCTGCTGCTGTCCTGAGAGGTAAAATTACAGTTTTTCTAAAAGGAGTCTGGTGACTCTGAAGAGAGCGAAATCTCTGTCTTACAGCAGGATAAAGCAAAAAATATCCTCAATACAGCATTTATTTAAACTGATTTTTTAGGTGGCTGAAATTTGTTTTTCTGCTGCCTCCGTGCACAGCAGCACATTTTCTGTGTTACAGTACTCTGACTGTGGATAAGAATTTCACAATCCCACTTCAAAACATCCAAACTGTCCCTTTAAGTGAGCAAGTTTCTGCTGTACATTTCCAAAAATGACCCCAGAGAGCGAGCGGAGCTGGAAATATCTGGACTCAATGATGTCATGGCATCTAAGTTTGGCTAGTTATCCCCTGGAGTCAGAAGAAAAAAAAATCACCAAGCAACAAAACAGAAAAATACAACTAAATACTCCTGGAAACAGCGGCCGATCGGTCACTGATGTAGTTTGAGGATGGATATTTTCCTTTAAATTCTAAACCACACTGCGTGTCACAGTCCTGCTCGTCCAAATCAGATCTGGACGCAAGAAAAGGAAGAAAAATTAGGAAGGATGTGCACAGTCTGCTAGTTAATTCAATTTATTAACGAGATCAGTCGACAGTTGCCTTTAAGATCTCTGCAATCAAAACGTTTTTAAAATTTTGTCTCGAATGTGCACCCTCCTCTGTCCTTACGTGGACGCAACAAGAGCCCAAAAAAACACCACTGAGCCAGTCCGCAGAGCACCAGGGCCCAACACAAAACCCAGAATTAAGACTTAAAGACACAATTCAAACCGTGTGGGTTCATTCAGTCAAATACATTACTATTTAGTCATTATAAAACAATACCAAAGTGAGTCGCTGAAGCACTGAGAGAGCAGGAGGAGCTGAGGGAGCGGCGCACAAAGCAACAACGGAAAAAAAGGGCGTCCTATTGAACATGCCTCAGACATTCAGAGTCTTTATTTGATTATCGCTGTCGGGGGCACGTGTGAGTGACGGCGGTGGGCAATTAAAGGCGAGCAGAAAACACATTCATTTCGACCACATGTTGAATGTGGAGGTGCAGTGGGCTGTGTAAGGCATGGATGTTCAATGTGCTTAATATATAAATGATTCGTGACCAGGTGAGACAGTCGAGCAGTTTACCTGCCGTTCCCTAACTTACTTTTAACTACTGTGCGATTCATCGACCGAAGAGCCTATCAAGTCAAATCAGACAAATTTATTCAAGTAAGGCTACACACACACACACACACACACACACACACACACACACACACACACACACACACACACACACACACACACACACACACACACTAACTAACACACACACGCACGCACGCACACATTAGCGCTGGTGCAGGGTCAGAAATAACTGAATAAAATAAAGCGTAAGTTCAGTATTTTTCTTATTTTCTCATTTTTTGGGGTCAAAGTGACAAACGGCAATGACTTTTGAGTATTGAGCGAGACAAAGAGGCATTTGTGTCGTTAACGTCCACTAAAAGTGCCTGTTTTTGTCACTGACAGGCTCAGATTGTTATTATAAATATGTGCAGAATTATGCAAAGGATCCCCACAGAGACAGACTTTTTTTTAAAGAGTAAGATCATTTTTATTAAAACAGAAACAGCCCTCAAATCTCCATCGCCAAACCCACCAGACTCCACTGAAATAAACAGTAATTTTAGCATGTATAGAGCCAACATATCTTTACATGTAACTGGGTGAATTAAGGGTTAATTTCAACAAAACCAGAGTTGGAGAATGTTGAAACAGTGGAAAGATGAACCAGGATGGTTTTTGTGAGTTTTATTTTGTGTCTTTCGACTCTGAATGAAGTGAGTTTTACAACAATAAAATTTGAATTTATTTAAGTGGAATCTGGTAGGTTTTGGCGAAAGCATTTTGGGGCTGCTTCTGATTAAACAAAAAGGATGTTACTCTTTAACAAAAAGGTTCTTCTCTGTAGAGATCTTGTTCATAATGTTGTAAGTCTCCTAGAAAAACAATGTGAGCCTGTCAGTGGCAAAAACAAATACTTTTGTGGATGGACACTGATGTGCACAATTGCCCAATATCGTTACAAGTTACTCTTAAAATTACGTCAAGTACGGAGGAGTACAATAATATTAAAATTATAACAATATGGAAAGGACAGAGTAAAATGTGTCTCCAAGAGAAACAGCCCTGAAATCAAAGCGATTAAGATTTTGGGGCTGTTTCAAGTTAAACAAAAAGGATCTTACTCTTTTAAAAAAAAGGTTACCTCTGTAGGGATCCCACAATGTTGTCATACAATAATATATAATTTATTATTATTTTATATAATAATAAAATATTAATATCATTTGACGGTCTAAACCTGATAAAATTTTAAGAGTAACTTGTAACGTCATTGGGCAATTGTGTAACATAAATTCACATCCAGTAAAAGTGTTTTTGTCACTGACAGGCTCAGATTGTTTGACTGTATTTAAATGGAGTCTGGTGGGTTTGGTGATGGAGATTTTGAGGCTGTTTGTGGTTAAACAAAAAGGATATTACTCTTTCATAAAAAGGTCTTTTTCTGTAGGGATCCTATAATGTTGTCAGACACAAAGAATAACAATCAGAGCCTGTCAGTGACAGAAACTTTGAGTGGACGCACATTAACAGTGCAAATATGCCCTGAGTGGTTACATTGCAGCCGGTTATGTGGCTGCAGCTCTCTTACTAATTACTGCAACACTGGTTTATTATTCTATTTAAATGGAGTCTGTTGGGTTTGGTGATGGTGAATTCGGGAATGTTTCTGCTTAATTAAAAAGGATTTTACTCTTAATCACAAAAGATTTATCCGTGTAGGGATCCTTCCCATAATCTGATAGACATTAATATTATCTTACTGTTCTATAACTGATGTAATTTTTAAGAATAATTTGGACATCCACTAAAAGTGTTTGTGTTTGTCACTAACAGGCTCAGGTTGTTTGATCATATTCAAATGTCTGGTGGGTTTAATGATGGCGATTTTGAGGCTGTTTGTGGTTAAACAAAAGGGAAATTAATCTTTGATAAAAACATCAGACACTTAGACTAACTATCTGAGCCTGTCAGTGACAAAAACACTTTTAGTGCATGTACACTGACGGTGCCAAGAGTGGTTACACTGCAGCCTGTTTTGTGACTTTTGGCTGCAGCTCTCGCTCAATACTGGCCCAAAAAATTCTAGTTGCTATTAGACACATAAACATAAGAAAAAGGCTGAAAAATATCAAACCTACGTTCAAAGGCAGATCAACAACGTGGCGCCCCAAGACAATCATTATGTACAAAATGTGGTGGAGCTTCACCCTGATGCAAAGATCTGCCTTTAAATATGTGACAGCGAACGACAGCACAGCAGATGGACATTAAAATGAAGCTCAACAGGACCAGCTGGCGGGACTGGCTGACTCTACTGATATGCTGGTTTGGTTGCTGTTTGACATTTTTTATTTTAACGCGTTTGCCAAGTTCTGCGAGCTGACCTCAGCTCCTCGAATTAAGAGCCGGTAGAAAGCGGCCAAGCGGCGTAAAGCTATTCACACCTTTAGGTGGAGCGACATCTCCACAACTCAAAAGAGCCCGATAACGTCAAAAACCTCCCTAACCCACCTAACCCCACCCGACGCGGGCCCACAGCTGCCTCCTCGACAAGAGAGCCAGAAAGAGAGACAGAGAGAGAGAGCGAGAGTGATTCTGCACAAAACGACAGACTTTGGAGAAGACAAAGAGCGATGGAGGAGCAGCGCTGTGACGATGGCGTTATGCTGATAAGGCCGCGCTCCTGCAGGGTCGGCCGGGACGCTCTGCAAACCAGGGCGGTACCTTTTGATTTTTGTGGACAGACGCCTCGAGAGCCGTCTGTTTTCACCTTTTTTACTCTTCGTTTGCCAGTGTGCACACCAGGAAGGCCTCTCCATCTCTCTTTCTGTGTCTAATTTTTTAATTCCCACCCACTTTTCTGGACCTCCGTTCTCCTGTCCTCCGTCTCCTTCCCTCCCCAAAGTCCAGTTACTGCACCACTAAGTCAAAAAAACAAAAAAACAATGAGCAGAAATCTTTAAAAAGCAGAGCCCTGGGCAGATTTGTTTGTTTCTGCAGTTGTTTGACGCTCTCGCAGTTATCTTGCATCCGGTCTGTTCACGCACACATTCGCTCACACACTCGTACGAAGCCATGCTCGCAGGATGTTCTCGCTCTCGCACACACTCTCATGCAAGCCCTGCTCATTTCTAGTGGTGTTATTTTGGACATGCAGGAGTGGGGAATGAGGACAGGGGAGACAGGGAGGTTTCTAGCTCGTAAAGGGAAGAGGGCGGGCGTGTGTCTAAGTGTGTGAGTGTGTTGAGGGAGAGGTCTTAGTTCAGCTGCCATCTCCTCCGATATTTCTTGTCTTCATCACCTGCCGGAGACGAAAAAAACCCTTTAAAATATGAAGAGTGATCACTCGATAGCTACTTCTACTAGACAGCAGGCTTGGGCGGTATTTGGTATTTCATGCCTTCCTGAAATTTCAGCGGGATATTCGGTATATGATAGTAAAAGTGCACGACACTAAATTTTTTTAAAATAATGATTACACAATGTAAACCCACAAAAGTAAAAAGTAATATTCACACACCTATTTTTCTCATTAACCCTTTAAAACTGGAGAAATTAGTCTTGATTTCTTTCAAAAGTGCATAAATAAGGCAATAAGCACTGATAGAATAAATTACCGAAAAAGGAACAAGAAAATTTGTAAAAAGTTACAAGAAAATTACCTGAAAATTGGTCAAAATAAATAAATAAAAAAAGAAAAAGATAATAATAATTATAATAATAATTCTGTCGCCAAATTTCAAATATCTATTGTTTCAAATTTTGATAATCATAAATCGTTCTTTCCAAACTTTTCTTTTTTTCTATATACATTTTTCCAAAAATATTTTCCTAAATCCACTAATATTTTGCAGTTTGTGGAACTTTTTGGGACTTTTTTCCTTTGTTTCTGAAAGAAATCGATTTGGCCAGTGTTCAAAGGCTTAAATTAGGGCTGTCAAATGATACAAAATCGCAATAAAGTGCAGAATTTCTATAGTTAATCGCAATTAATCACATTTTTTATCATGCACTCAATTCCATTATTTTGCATTTTAACTATTTTGAAGTCCATACTGACAATGTGAAGCAATTCTTACCAGATTGTCTTGACTGGGAATCAAATGACAGCAAAAAACCCCAAAACCTGCCGTTATTCCCAACAGTCTCTCTGCCTGCTGGCCACCGGCTGTTTACAGTCCTTTAACTTCTACCTCCACCACTAGGTGTCGCTGTGTCTTTTGAGCGGTTGAGGTGCATGCTGTGCACTACATACAATAGGTTTAAAAGAAAGAGGAGCGCGTGTATTTGGGATGGCTTTCTAAATACCCTGAAATACTGTAATACCGTGATACCACCCAAGCCTACTGGAGAGGGAAGAGGAAACGAAGCAGCTGAAAATACCTTTTCACAGAAGGTGAGATATAAAGAATTTAGGCTGAATTAGAGATGCAGGAGAGAAAAAAAGAGCAGAAGAGACCGTCAGTAAAATCTGATTTTCAACATCCATCGATTTTAACAAACTTTATCAAATATAAACATTTCAAAGTGGAGCAAAAAAGGCTCAACATACCATCTAGATGGTTCCTGGAGATGTATTTCAGTGCCTCGTCCAGGAGGATGACTGGGATGGAAATCTTCAGGACCATGATCCACTGGGACCAGCGCAGAGGGGTCACCTGGAAGATCAGCTGATGGGCGGAGAAACAACAAAAAGTCAGAAACTCTCCAAACAGACAGAGACATGAAGTGATGAAGCACACGGCAGCTGAGGAAAACAAATAAATGAAGAAAATGTCTTCACCAAACTGAAAACTCACAAACACACATGCAACTGCACAGAAAGCTGCAGAAACAAGTTATAAAAAGACAGCACGGGTCGCAGAAAACTTCTGTTGTTATCTGGTCGTGTTTTTTATATTTTCTGTGTCTGACCACATTTTGTGTAATTGGTCACATTTTCGATTGGGTAGTGTTTTGTGTATTTATTGAAGTTTTCTGTATTTGGTTGATTTTTTTGCATTTGGTTGCATTTCCAGGATTTGGCTGCGTTTTCTATACTTGGTTACATTTTCATGCTTTGAAGCGTTTTTTATATATTTGTTGCATTTCCTATATTTGGTTAGATATTTCTGTATTTTGTTGTGTTTTCTTAATTTGGTTGCACTGTCATATTTACTTGTGTGTGTGTGTGTGTGTGTGTGTGTGTGTGTGTGTGTGTCTGTGTTTTTTTTGTTTTGTATTTGGTTGCATTTCCTGTATTTTCGTTTCCTTTCCTCTGTGTGACTGAGTTTCTGAATTTGGCTGTGTTTTGTGTACTGGTTTCTGTATTTTGTTACATTTTCTGTATTTGATTGTGTTTTATGATTATGATTATGTTTTTTTTATTGTTTTTTTTTGTGTTTTCTCAAGCTGCAGCGTGTTGAGTTTTCAGGGCTGCTGTACTTTTCTCTGCAGCTTCATTTTTCCAGAAACAACACTGTCAGCAGGACATGTATGAATATGAGTTTGCATTCTTCACATCAGCCCATAGATCCAAAGGAGTCCATCGTCAGAGTGTGCTCGTGTCTCGTGGACGAACACTTACCGGCAGAGGCTCGACGTAGAGGATCAGGAAGTGGAGGGAGAGGGAGAGGATGATGGCTCCCAGCAGCCAGATGTTGACCCAGGGAGGCATCCTGAGCAGGGACTGGTTCTCAGACAAACTGGCGGCGAGAAGTTTGAATAGATCAAAACATGTTGACACGAGGGACTTACATGGAAGTGACTTTCACGCGTTGCAAAGATCGAACGAGAAGGATTCTGGCACTTAAAGCTTCATCAGTTTGTTTTAGGAAAATTACAACTTCAGTGTCTTTTTGACACTAAATGCATCATGACAACAAGTCCGCCTCCTCATATGGTGATAGCAACCATGTAAACACGCGTCCTCTCCGTCAGCTTTGGGATAACATCTTCACTGGTCAGGCAGCTCTTTATTTCAGCCTTCCTTCTCTCAGATTCTTTCCTAAATGAGACATGAATTTGTTTCTATAGGGAGCTGCTGACAGGCTTGCTCCATGAGCAATCCTGGCAAAAACACGGCGAGTTTTCCCCTCATACCGCTGTTCCTTTTATTTTCTGCCTCCACAAATAAGCATTATTCCATTTCTTAAGATGAGCGGCTGAGCTTTAATTCTTTGCCTCGTTCACCAAACGCAGATTTAAAAATATCTGGACATTAAAAACAGAAAAATCCTGCAGCAGTGAAAAAAGATCTGTTTGTAATGCAGGTGTGTCCTTTTTAACCCTTTGAACTGCTCCATCTGTGCTTAAGTTATTAAACCATAATAACTGATAAAATTAAAGAAAGTGCGTCATAAAAAAAAACAAAAATCCGGCCCGCAACCATTTTCTAATTCACAATAAAATTAAAGTGATTTACACTGAGAATTGTTTTTGTACTTTTAGTCTCCATAAGGCGCCAGAGTTCATAAAAAAGCATCAAAATAGAGCTTGTTGATTCAAAAAAGTGCCAGTGGAGGATCCCCGAACCCCCAACAGAGGTCCTAGATAAGACACTAGTGTCCTAAAATCCCAGAAATGTCCCATAATCCTAGAAATGTCCTAAAATCTGAGACACGTCCTAGACTCCCAGAAAAGTCCTAAAATCCGATAAATGTACTTAAAATCCAAGAAACATCCTAAAATCCTAGAAATGTCCTAAAATTCCAGAAACAGAATCCAGTGGATGTTGTAGCTATCATGGTTTTTGTTTTCTGTTTGTTTAGGCAGAATTTCAAAGGGTTAATGAATATCTGACGGCGGCGACGTTTGAGCGTTCGCCCCGAAATCGCCACAGAGGAAGACTGACCTGTTGAGCGCGTTGAACATCTCGATGGTGACCAGCACAGACAGGGCCATGGTCGTGGGGTAGCGGGACTCAAACACCTCACAGTCGATGTCCTTGAACATGGGGTTGTCCTCTGTACACTGCATGAAGTGTCTCTGCAGACACAGACAGACAGGCAGACACGTGTTAGTGTGTGTGTGTGTGAAAAGGGAACGATAAACGCCGGCGTGGAGGCGTAAGAAAAGCCCAACTATTTTCTTTTTTAAATGATTATTTTGGGGGTTTTCACCTTTATTTGACGGGACAGATTTTTAGCATGAAAGGTGGAGAGAGAGGGGACACGGGCGTCCTGAGGACAGGACGGAGCTGCGACAAAAGAAGGACAAAGAGCAGAACGATAATCTTACGACTCACCAGCTGATAGAAAGTCACTTGTGGACCTTCTTCGTCAAACAGGTACCACCATGTTGCAGCACCCACCGTCCCCAGACCCACATATCCTGCAGGAGACACACGGGGGAAAAGTTTAAAGGCACTGACGCCAAACTGACGTCAGAGAACAACGAAGGCTGAAGGCTCGAGTGTATCGGCCAAAAAAAAGCACTTAAACACGATGCAAAGGCTGCAACCAACAGCCAATCAGCACGCATGTTTAGCGCCCACGAGACAGGAAATAACTGTCCAACCGGCAGACAGCAGCCGTCCGTCACTGCCATGGAAGAAAGGTAAACAGGGAGACGGACAGGAGGGACTCAGATGTCCAGAATAGGACATTGACAAAAACAACCTGATGCTGAAAGATCAGCAACACAAACCTAAAACCTAAAATAATAAGTTTGTTTAAATCTCAAACCATCTTGAATTTAGTCTTTAGTCTAAATTATTTTATTTTTAGGGATTTTTCAATAAAATTTTAGCAATTTTCTGGCTTTTTTCCTTTAAAAACTGTTGATGATTTTTAAATTTAGCATTTTTTTTCTGTAAAACTTTTGGCTGATTTTTAAAGAAAACATTTTGGCATTTTTATTCTTTAAAAATGTTTGACGATTTTTAGAGACAACAGACATGTTTTCTTTAAAATCACCAAAATATTCACCACAATAAACAACAAAAATTAATAAAAATAAATAAATAAATAAATAAATAAAAAAGAACAAATCGTGGTTACGAGCAAAATTAACAGAAAATGTTCATTTTTTTAAATTTGTTTTACAGTTTGTAAAGATGGACACTGACTCTACCTCCGATGGCGAGATATCTGAAGAAGAGCCAGCCGGAGATGAGCGGCTCTTTGGGGTTGCGGGGGGGTTTGTCCATGATGTCCAGGTCCGGGGGGTTGAAGCCGAGGGCGGTGGCCGGCAGCCCGTCCGTCACCAGATTCACCCACAGCAGCTGCACCGGGATCAGAGCCTCGGGGAGCCCCAGGATGGCCGTCAGGAAGATGCTGGGGAGGACAGGGAGAGGACACGTCAGCCGAGGACGCGGGACCGAAGGCGGGGACCAAAGGCGGGGACCGAAGGCGTGCGTTTGCGCTCCTCACCAGACCACCTCCCCCACGTTGGAGGAGATGAGGTATCTGATGAACTGCTTCATGTTGTTGTAGATGGCTCGGCCCTCCTCCACGGCCGCCACGATGGTGGAGAAGTTATCGTCGGACAGAACCATCTCGGACGCAGACTTGGCCACGGCGGTGCCCGAGCCCATGGCGATGCCGATCTCCGCTTTCTTCAGGGCGGGGGCGTCGTTCACCCCGTCTCCCGTCTGTGACACAAAGATCGCTGGTGTTATTAAAGGAACAGTTCACCCCGAATCCAGAACCGAGCGGAGCGTCATTTCAGGTCAGACGATCAGCTGATTGATGGTCGGAGACATCATGAGTCCTGTTTCATGGAAAATCTCATTTTTACATTTCCAGGACTTTTCCAGGACTTTTCGGGAGTCTTTAAAGACCGTAAACTCTCTGAAACAACCATCGATACTCCTCATCAGTGCTTTTTCATTATTACATAATAACTTTTTAAAATATATATTTTATTTAAAAAAAACAAAAATTCAGGATGGGATAAGAACGTGATAATTAAATATAATTTTGGTATAATTTTATAACAGTTTGTTTGGGGGGGCTGTGGCTGTATTTTGTGAAATGCAGCTTTTTTAAATGGCCTGAAAAATCACCTCATGTGAGCAGAAAACCTTTTTTGTGATAAATGTGAGAATTTTTCAAAATTAACATATTTCAGCCATATTTATATTCGTAGTTTAAATTTGTGCAGTTCGAGGGTTAATGAAAACCCGCCAGCTGCCGTGTGCTGCAATAAAGGCGACAGAAAAACGGATTTTTTGTTTCTACTTGTGAAACACAGGTAACGTCTCTTTCTTCGAGCGGAGACGGTCGAACAAACTGAGAATTATCGAAAATGATTCTGTAAAGTCTCGTTATTATTTCGGATTAAACTAAAGCGGAGCGAGAGATGTTTTCATCTGTCAGCGCGCGGCCTGAAGCGGCGTCAGGAGTCGCTCTGACAGACAAATGGTGATATTGTTGTCTCCGTCCTTCCCATCAGCCCGTTCAGTCTGAGACGGGTGTCAGACAGGAAGCAGCGGAGCGGGTCGAGATGACGGCGTCTGAAACGTCGCGCCTCGCTGGCCTCCGCTCAGACGTTCTCCTCGAGTCACTCACTCCTGCTGGAGGAGGAGACGCATTTCTTTCTCCTCGCACAGGGACACTTCTAGGCACGGGGACAGAGGGGTAATGTCCCCCCCAAAAACTCCACCTGCCCTACAAACGCATCTTTAACCCGAAAAGTTCTCACTTTGAGCGGTCCTGGTCACTAAAGCAAAGACGCAAAACTTGACCACATTTCTACGAATTAAGTTAAATTTCTCTGACATTTCTAAGTTTTTAGGACATTTTTCAGATTTTAAGACATTTTTAGGATTTTAGAACATTTCTCAGATTGTAGGACGTTTTTAGGATGTCAGGACACTTTTAGGATTTTTGGACATTTCTTTGATTTTAGGACATTTCTCCAATTTTAGGACATTTTCAGGATTTTTTTGACATTTGTAGGATTTAAGGACATTTCACAGATTTTAGAACATTTCTAGGATTTTAGGTCTTTTCTCAGATTTTAGGTCTTTTCTCAGATTTTAGGTCTTTTCTCAGATTGGGCCATCAGTTTGGTGTCACTGCTGTGGTGCATAAAAACAGTTGCGGATCTTTAGATGAACTCATATAACCCACTGATGTCTCTTTCTGCCCCCCCTTCAAAGCGGACTGGACCTGATCCTGGTCTCACATCAGGCAGTAAGAACTGACAGGAAATGCGTGCAGGGAGCAGAGACGAGTGTGAAGGCTGAATCGTCATCCTCACCATGGCGGTGATCTCATCGAACGACTGCAGGTATCCCACGATCTTGGACTTGTGAGCGGGCTCGACGCGGGCGAAGCATCGCGCCTGTTTGACGGCCTCTCTCTGCGCCTCGGGCGGGAGGTCGTCGAACTCGCGGCCCGTGTAGGCCTTTCCCATCACGTCCTCGTCCTCGCCGAAGATGCCGATGCGTCTGCAGATGGCCACGGCCGTGCCCTTGTTGTCCCCGGTGATCATGATGACACGAATGCCCGCCTCGCTGCACAGCTTCACCGAGCCGATCACCTCCTTCCTGGGCGGGTCGAGCATGCCGACGCAGCCGACGAACGTCAGACCCAACTGGATCCAAACAGAGAGGAAAGATTTGATCTGATTCTCACCTCAGTTCCACAAAAATGCAATTCACCTTTTTAAAAAAAAAAAAACAGTAGAAGGTGATGAGCAACTTGAGAGAAAATGGCACAAAAAAGAGGAAAAATTAGGAAAAAAACAAACAAAAACTGGAAATTAGCACAAATTAATATGATAAAATGACATTTTCTTCTGGCTTAATTCCCATCATGACAAGTTTTTTTTTTAGTTTTTAAATTATAGATTTGCATTTATTTTGAGATTTTACTCTGCAGTGTCAGTAAAAAGACCTTATTATCAGATTAATGAAGTCAACGCCTTTTAAGACATTTCAGGGGTCTGCGGGACCCCGTCCTATTTGACCTCTCTACATCCCGCTCCTCCGCTGTACCTCATACTCCACAAACTTGCTGGAGTTCTCCAGGTCCATGTCCTCTCTGCGTGGCGGGACGTCGTGGGTGGCGAGGGCGAGGCAGCGCAGGGTGTCCCTGCCCGTCCCCCAGTCTCTGATCTTGGACAGCAGCTGGTCCTTCAGCGCTGGGGTCAACGTCACCTTCCCCGTCCCCACCCGCAGGTACTGACAGCGCTCGATCACGCTCTCTGGAGCTCCCTGTGAGGAGGACGAGATGAAAAATATGTCTCTATTATTATAATAAAAAATCAATAAAAAATAAAATAATAATATCAACAACAGCAACAACCACAGCAAAAAGAGGACATGATAAAAAAATATGTCTCTTAGTATATTAAAAAAAAAAAATCTATAAAAATCAATCAATAAATAAAATAATAATAATCAATGATTGATTGATAAAAAAACAATAAAAATAAAATGATAATAATAATAATAATAATAATAATAATAATAATAATAATAATAATATTGTAATCATTAATATAATTATTACTATTATTATTCTGACATGCCTTGATGAACATCTTGCTCTGGGAGCCCGGCTTGACGGGGGTGCAGTACACAGACA
This sequence comes from Plectropomus leopardus, assembly GCF_026936395.1. Lineage (NCBI taxonomy): Eukaryota > Metazoa > Chordata > Actinopteri > Perciformes > Serranidae > Plectropomus > Plectropomus leopardus. Next base: position 1,748,861 of record NC_142190.1, on the reverse strand, counting down.
TGGACTTGCGGTCCCGGGAGAACTCCAGGGTGAACTCCTTCTTCATGAGCTGCTTGATCACCTGATGGACGGACAGAGCGGAGAAGACGGAGGACGAGAAAGAGAGAGTCAGAGCTAAGGAGCTGGATCCGTGGATCCGTGGATCCGTGGATCCGTGGATCCGTGGGCAGCTGTCAGGCCGGCTGAGAGCTTTGGCTGAACTACTGACAGCTGAAGGACGACGCTTCAGAGCGAGCGCTCAGGCAGCTCGTCTGGACGTCTGACTGCGGCCTCACATGTGAGGTGTTAACGAGAAGGAAACACTGCAGGTTTACAGCCTCACATGCTGGATTAAATGTGCCGTCTGGTTCCTCCAGCAGGTGTCCCTGCAGCTCAGAGTCTGAGCTGATCCCAGGACGCCTCACAGTGACGTTACACTGCGGTCGCACTGAGGGCCCCGCTGGCCCCTGTCTGATTTTATTTACCTCCCTCAGTGACCCGGATGTGATGTTTAATGACGGTCCAAATCAGATTTCTGACACTTTCATATATGTTTCTAAATCAGATACAGATCTGATTTTTAAAAATGTGGCTTCAGTCTGAACAGCCATGAGACCCGATCAGAATTCAAGACCATGAAGTCTAGATCAATATCTAGATGAACATCCTTCTGCAATATGCCAAAAACTGTCCGTCCGTCTGTCTGCACCACATGTGCATTGAGAATAGCAGAAGGAAGAGACGATGAGGCCCTTTGTCTCATGCACCGACCCACCAATGTGGGCAAAAACTATTTCCTTTAAAACTTTTTGGAAGAATTTTGGTGTTTTTTTCTTGTTAAAAAATTAGGGGATTTTAAAAAAATAATCATTTGGGGGATTTTTTGGGGGGGCAGTTTGTCTCTTCTCTCATTTTTTGCTAATTGTTTTTTTTTTTTAAATATTGGTGATTTTTGGTGACTTTTGGTGATTTATTTTCTCGTTAAAAACATTGGGAGATTTAAAAAAAAAATTTTTTTATTTCTCTTTATTTGTTTTGGGGCAAGTTGTTTCCTCGCTGAACATTTTTGCCAATTGTTTTTCTTTTCTTTTTTTAAGAAAACATGCCAAAATAAAAACCACCCAAGTTAAGATCAGTATAATTAAGAACAGTAATGATTTGTGATCAGCTGCAGCGAGTTTTGTGCATAACTGACCTGAGGTCACAGTGAAGCTGCTGGCAGGCTCGCTGTCTCTCCAGCTGATCTAAATGACATTTTAAACATTTGAACTCGTAACCAAACAGTCACGAGTTCACACCCTCAAGTCAAACATGTGCGTCTGTCAACAGACGCGAACCTGCTGACTGTCTATAAGTCTGCATGAATCTGAATGTAAAGTAATGTGAGACAGACTCGTGTAACCAGACGGGTCATTATGTCATCGCCTCCGCCGGCCAGAGACAGAGCCGAATAACGAGCAGAGTAATTACAGCCTCGTCGCTGCGTTCACGCTGAGAAGCGCAGCGCCTGCAGCAGATCTGAATGAGGAGGGGTGTCTCTGATTGGACAGCGCACCGCAGATTTGGAAATGAAGGAAATATATATTTTTTTCTTCAATAATGTCAAAACTTTGTGCCTACATTACCCACAATGCCACTTGACCACTGATCGTTCGAGATTCAGGTGTGTTAAGATTTAGAGTCCCTTTATGACCAGTATGTTCAGTTCCCTCACTATTAACCCTTTGAAACATGGACACATTTTCTTGATTTCTTTACAAGACATGAATAAGGCAACCAGCAACTTAACAAATAGCCCCCCAGAAATTATTGAAAAATTTACAAGAAAATTTGTAAAAATATAGGCTAAATAAATAAATAGAACAAAAAAAAAACTAAACAATATCAATAAAAAAAAAAAATGAAGAAAAAAAACAAAAATATATAGTTTTTCCTTAGGATTTTTCTCTTTTTTCCCCTAAAAATTTTCCCTAGCTTACCAAAATTAATTTTGTAAATCTACTAATTTCTGAGAATTTGTGGAACATTTTTTACCATGTTGTGGAGTGCTTTTTTCCCTCATGTGTTTTGAAAAAAAAAATTAAAAAGGTTTAAATACTTGTAAAAGGCATCTGACAGCAGCACAAGTGAAAGCGACGGTGATCCAGGTTTCAAAAGGTTAATGAGCGTCAAAGATGAGCGTCTGTATTTTTGTAAGTTTTGAGAGTCGTATGTTGGGGATTTCGCAGTACTCTGGTGTACTGGAATACTAAGAACCAGCCGAGCTGAACACATCAACAACTGCTGCTAAAGGAAATCCTAAAAGGAGCGAGCTGAGTTGTGTAGATTCGTGCCGCATCATGCAGCGGATATTCGGCATTTGATTTTTCCTTCGAAAACAAACATCACATCAGTGTCACACACATACGTCGTCATGGAGCTCACCGAGTTGCAGGTGCTGGCACGCTCCACCTTGCTGAGTCCGGACAGGTCAGTCTTGAAGACGTTCATCTTCTCCACCAGCGTGGTGAGAGCCGTTTCTGTGGCTTCACCCACCTTCTCATAAACGCCTTTAGCCTGCGGGAGAGAAGAAACACATTAACACTCACTCCTGAAACACTTCTCAGGTTGAGAGATGATCTTAAAGATGCCACAGATTTCATATTTAGCTTTAGGGCTGTCGGACATTTCTGCGCTGGAGCTGGCCACGCTGGAGCGGGCTGACTTCCTGTCTGGTTTGGAAGGGGGGGGGGTCCAACAGGCTATTTATGAGTCTGGACATGATACATAAGTGTACCGATTTTCATAAATGTAGGTTAAACTGGGCATTGGGTCTAGACATTAGGGGGCACTGTGGAGCCATTTTGCCACGGCCGTTTCCAAAACCACCTAAATACAAAATTTCTTGCCAGGCTGGACGTGCGCACCACTTTCCATGAGTTTTTGGGCATGTTTAGGCCTCCAAAAATGCGATTCATTAGGGGAGAAAAATACTCGCACCACTGGGTGCTCGGGCCCTAATAAGCATGATATTTGTAAAAAGACCCCCCTAAAAAATCCTGAAAATTAAAAGAAGAATGAAAAACATCTAAAAATCAAACAAGTAAATGACCTGTGAAAAGTGCTTAAAAATGACAATACTTTTGTGACATGAATTTAAAAATGTAATTATTACAATTCTATAGTTTTCCCTTAGCTTTTCTCTTTTTCCCTTGACATTTTTTCTATTTAAAAAAAATAAAAAATTCTAAACCTAATAATTTCTTGCAATTTGTAAAACATTTCTTGTTGCGCATTGCCTTTTTTTCCCCTTTTTAAATTTTTTTTTTAAAGAAACCATCAATTTGCTGAAGGTTCAATGGTTTCAAAACTTTTGAAAGGCGTCTGAAAGTAGCACAAGAAAATTGATGCTGGATAACACTCTCCGCTTCTTTATTCAAGACGTACAAAACTGGTCGCAAAACGAGCATTTATGAGAAGAGAAACAGCGAGTCTGCCGGGAATCATGACAGCTGAGACGCCGCCCCCCCCCCGGCCTCGCTCCGCAGCACGGTTACCGTGATACCATGGTGACGACAAAGAGGTGAGAAAAGCAATCCAAACCACAGAAAAAGATCATACGTCAGTGAAATTAGCTCGGCTGAAGGAGAGGTCTTCTGTGTGTGTGTGTGTGTGTGTGTGTGTGTGTGTGTGTGTGTGTGTGTGATCCAGCTCTACCTTTTATGGACTCATCGGTGTGTGTTTAGACACACTGTTAATGAACGAGGACATCTGTAACGAGACCTGACCCACACAATGCTGCATTAAAACTTAAAGGCCATATTTTTCCATGTTTTTGTGTCCGAACAACCGATGAGGACGACAACTTTAAAAAGCACCCAAAGCTCTGGGGGGCAAGGTGTCGGCACGGTGTCTGTCACCCCCAAATACCGTCAATAACGGTATTCTGGACGGCCCTAATGTACATTTTCACTCTTCACTGCAATGCACCTGAACGATGACAACCGCGTGGCGGCAACCAACTCGTAACTTAAAATATACAGCGTACGAGCGAGAAGAAACTGAAGTAGAATAAAAGAAACAGAAAAAACGACCTAATGGATGATCTCAAACAACTGAAAAACCGAATCAAAGAGAAAGATAAGAAAATAGAAAGCTTGGAAAGAAGAACTGAGGATCCTGAACAATACACAAGAGTGGACGATATAATCATTGACGGACTGGAGACGAAACACCGAGCCTACGGCAGCGCGACAGCGGGCGGTGGTAAAGACGGGGAGGGCGCCGCCGCAGAGGAACCACAAACGCTGGAACAAGTTATGAACTTTTTTCTGAGTAATGTGAGTATCCAGGGCCAGAGTACTGCAGACAGTGGAACAAAACCTTCCATCATTGTTCGATTTGTTCGATTCGCGAGCCGTAAGACCAAGATTGAGATATTGAAACAGGCGAAGAAGCTAGAAGGAACTGGAGTGTGTTTAAATGGTGATGTAACAAAAAAAAGAGCGCCGAGATCGCCAGACAGGCGAGAAAACAAAACAAGACACAAACTACGAAGACATTTGCAAAGTAATGATACGACTAACGGTTCACCGGAGGAGGCAAAAGTCATAACGGTGCGAGAACTCAAAGACTGAGAGCAAAACAGATAAAAAAAACCCAAAAATTTAAAAAAAGAGAATAATGAAGGGTGCTGTCAGTGAGGATGATGCTCTTTCCTCTGGGAAAATATGGATAATTGCCGATAACGTTACTCATTAAAATGATGTCATGGAATAGAAAAGGAAGAAATTGTACCAATGCAATTATCTGTGTGTGTGTGTGTGTGTGTGTGTGTGTGTGTGTGTGTGTGTGTGACCTCGTTGTAGTCCAGTGACGAGTCATTGCACATGGAGCACACGGTAGCCAACTCCAAAAGTCCATCAAAGTCTCCACACTGGATGGGTTTGTCTCCTTTAAGACTGGAGGGGGGAAACACACACACACACACGCACGCACACACGCACGCACGCACGCACACACACACACACACACACAGACGGACGTCACTCACCAGGGAAAAACACTTCACAGTTCGCTGCACCTCAGACACAGAAACCTGATCAATATTTATGAGTGGGGAAGACATTCAGTTGTTTAGCATTCAAAAGTTGACTGAAGAAACAGTGTTTGTACAGTAGTAAACAGTGTGTGTGTGTGTGTGTGTGTGTGTGTGTGTGTGTGTGTGTGTGTGTGTGTGTGTGCCTGACAAGCGGTGCTGATTGCATGACAACCATGGATCCTTTCCCAGTAGAGACTGCAACGGTTGCTAGCGCAGCTCCCACACAATAACCCACACTCTGCTGTTATGAAATGGACAGGTTCATGCAGAGTCACAGCGCTGCCTGTACTCACCAAACGGCAAAATAAACAACATGCAAATACAGCCGAGGACTCCTGCTCCTACCTGACGACCAGCCACCTACCCATAATCCTCCACACTGCTCCTGAGATTTAAAACATCGCTCTGATGTAACCGCACCACTAAAAAAAACACAAACTCTGTTTTATAAACCCTTTTTGTTCAGTTTCTGTCATTATTCTGCTGTTTTTCTTCACGTTATATTCACACACAGCAACGAACAGGCTTCATAACTACTTCCCTGCTTATAGATCGCCATAGCAACACATAAAGCACAGCTAAGGGAGATTTTTTTTGGGAATCACTGGCAGTGATGTGAGATATCCCGGACCCAAGAATTACATCAGAGTTTCACCAACAACATTTATATCAAGTCTTGTCCTGGAAATGTCCTCAAAATCTGTGAAATGTCCCTTAATCCTCGAAATGTCCTAACATCGTACAAATATCTTAAAACCCTAGAAATGTCCAAACATCCTCGAAATGTCCTAAAACCCTAGAAATGTCCAAACATCCTTGAAATGTCCTAAAACCATAGAAAACTCCAAACATCCTAGAACTGCCCTACAATCCTCGAAATGTCCAAACATCTTAGAAATGTCCTAACATCCTAGAAATGTCCTAACATCCTCGAAATGTCCTAAAATCATAGAAATTTACTAAAATCCCAGATATGTCCTAGAATCCTAGAAATGTCCAAACATCCTAAAAATGCTCTACAAACCTAGAAATGTCCTAAAACCCTAGTAATGCCCTAAAATCCTGGAAATTTCCAAAATTTCTTGAAATGTCCTAAAATCCTAGAATTGTCAAAATATCCTGGAGATGTCCCAAAATCCTAAATAAAAAGGTCCTAGAAATGTCCCCGAATCCTGGAAACATCCTAAAATCCTAGAAATGTCCTAAAATGCTTAAAATGCCCTAAAATCATAGAAATTTACTACAGTCCCAGATATGTCCTAACATCCTAGAAGGTCCCAACATCCTACAAATGTCCTAACATCCTAAAAAAGGACTCAATCCTAGAAATGTCCCCAAGCCCTGAAAACGTCATAAAATCGTAAAAACGTCCTTAAATCCTAAAACATCCTAAATCCATTTCTGATCATTTCCATTAAATCTTGTATTAAAACAAAAACTCAGCATTTCATCAGGCTGAGAGGACAGAGGGTGTTAAAGCGATCTTACATTTGTCCCTCGGGGGCATACGTAGATCCAGTTATAAAGAACTCGTGGAGGCTGCAGCTGGAATCTTCCACTTTGTCAGCAATAAACATCTGGAGCGAAAAAACACACACAGAGGAGGCAAAGTCAGAGCTGCAGAGGACATTATTCCCAATAAAGACCACAGTGAATAATTATTATTATGAAGAAAAGGATTCATTTATTCTCTGTAACACTCGTAGATCCTTTAACTCTTTAAAACCTGAAAAACTGATTTAATTTCTGTCAAAAACACGAGGAGAAGGCAAAGAGCAACTTACAGGAAAATTATCTAAAAATAAGCAAAAAATGAAAACAAAAATAAACAAGAAGATAACCCAAAACGGCATAGAAATTAAAAAATAAATACTTTTTTTTTTCCTGTGACATACTTTTGTAAAAATATATAATTATAATGACTAAAATATATTTTCCTATCATTTTTTAAATAATTTTTAAAATAATTTTCCCCCTTTTAAACCCAATTTTAAGGTTATTTTCTTTGTCACCTTCTATGAATTTCGTGCAATTTCTGACATTTTTTGCCAAGTTGGTCTTTGCCTTTTTTCCCGAAGTTTATGAAGCAAATTAAAGATTTTTAAGGGTTAAAAAAAGAAGGCAATGACTGAGGAAAAGTGCCTAAAATGATAATAATTCTGTAACCTTATTTCAAACACGTAACTATGATAATTATACAGTTGCTCATTCGCTTTTATCTCTTTTAACCTAAACATTTTTCCCTGAGTTTTGAAAAAAAAAATAATTTTCTAAATCTGCAAATTTCTTGCGATTTTTTAAAAACATTTTGTGCCAAGTTGCTCATTGCCTTTTTTTCCAAAGTTTTTTGGAAGAAATCAATTCAATATGCTCAAGGTTTAAAGGTTTACAAGTTTACAAGGTTTCAAAGGGTTTATTTTCTTTTGCTCTTTTTTTATTTTATTTCACTTCATTTTAACTTATTTTCAAGTAACTTTCTTGTATTTTGTATTAGTTTCTTGGGCAGTATAGAGACATTTTGTGGCCAGTTATTGTCAGTTATTGTGTTATTTTTGTGTCATTTGGGGGATGAGTGCAGTGGCTTTTCCCCCGTGAATCTCCGGCTCTAAAAACATCACATGACTTTCCATCTGCATGAGGGGGAGCAGATAATGACTTTTCATTTGTTCATTTTTTGGGTGAATTATCCCTTTAATGATGTGACGTGTCTCTTTATGACAGCTGTATTTGAGCTGTGAGCTGCTTGTATTTGGCCATAAAGATGATTTCACACCTTTACTGTCACAGGAGGCTGACGTGGAGCTGTCACACACACACACACACACACACACACACACACACACACACACACACACACACACACACAGTGTCAAAACACACTTCAAATTAACAGCCAAGGCTGCTTCCTGTGTAAATACTACGAAACAGGATGCTGCTGAACAAAAGAGCGATTATTCCTGCCTCCCCTCAGCTCGCTCCGGATAAATTAAAGGTTGTAAAGTGTTACGAGAGTCAAAAAGTAAACAGGAAGTACTCTGCAGGACGGACAGAAAAAAAGAGTCACCGGAGAGGTCGCGTATATATCGTCTCTTCTTTCCCCGATTCCGTATGTTTCTAAACACGCAGGATTCACGGAGCTCACACACGACTCCACGTAACGCAGAGGTACTCAGCTGGCTCGGCTGTTTCCTCGATTTAAGTTGCTTTTAGGGTTTAAGGACATTTCTAAAATTTTAGGATGATGCTAGGATTTTAGGACGTTTTAAGGATTTTATGACTTCATGAGGTTTGTAAGATTTTAATGATATTTCTAAGATTTTAGGACATTTCTAAGATTTTAGGACTTTTCTAGGATTTGTGGACATTTCAAGGTTTTAGGGAAATTTCTAGGATTTTAGAACATTTTTGTGATTTTAGAAAATTTCTAGGATTTTAAGATGTTGCCACGATTTTAGGATGTTTTTAGGACTTAATGACATTTCTAGGATTTAAAGACATTTTTAGGATTTTAGGATATTTCTAGGACTTTAGGACGTTTCTAGGATTTTAGGATGTTTCTGAGATTTTATTATGTTTCTATCATTTTAGGATGTTTCAGGATTTTAGGACATTTCAAGATTTTAGCACATTTTAAGGATTTTTAGTGCTGTTTTGATGTTGTTTTGTGCACCTCATGGATACTAAGTGATACCCAGAGTGACTTTATTTTAACTGTGAATTAAAAAACTGTCGGGGGCCACGCGGCACCGTATCGGGGGCCACATTTGACCTGGGGGCCGTAAGTTGAGTATCACCGATGAGC